>NW_028301711.1:57143939-57446969 GCF_037042655.1 Diuraphis noxia
AATTCCTCGATTTTTGATATAATCTGAGGTATTGGTCTATATAAAATTATTAAAATAAATTAAAAATCAAAATTTTCGTATCAATAATAATTTATAAATTATTGATTTAATGTAAAATAATATGTTTATAAAAATTAATAACACTACAATTCGTACCTACGAAGTACGATTATATTAATTATTTATTTATTCATCAAGTATGAACTTAATTACGTTTTTTAGTGCGTACAAAATATCAAGTATTTATGCCGAGATAATTACATATTCTGTGAATACAATTTCATTGGAACAATTTAAAAAATGTATTTATTTTTTTTTTTAGGTATTAATAATTCTGCTGTGTACTATACAATATATTACATGTTACATATTTTACCATAAAATAATAACTACCTATGCTTTAATCATAAACAAATCTTATGCTTTTAATATCTAGGTGTTTTAAAAAATTGACTAATTAATTCACACAATTTCGCATCAAACTGTAATATTCCTAATGCAATTTATAAAACTTATATGTGTAACTACTAACTAAGTAGTTACAACAGATAGTATTACAATACGCACATAATAACTCGTATAGATATATTTGATATAGAAATGTATATTGTGTATCATTTTTATTTTTATATCTCACCCTATTTCGATTGATTTGTGTAATTATCATTAGCATTAATGATATTTAACATCTTTTTGGTGATTTTTAAGACATTAACAATTTGTTTTATGGTATATTCACAAATTTATATAAAGTCCTTTTTAAATATAATTATTACGTATATTACGCTGGATCTAATCTAACTATAATTGCATATTGTCATAGGTAGTTTCTAAGTTCAACAGTTCAAATAATAAGTCTATGTAATTAAAAATTCAAAGAATTTAAAATTAGCAGCATCCAGGAACATTTTAAAGTTAATTTAAAAAATCTTAGATTATAGACAATCAAAATTTCAAAATGTTATTAATTTAAGTTATTTAGTGAAATAACTCGAAATAACTATTAAATTCATAATTCAAAACTAATTTTAATTATTAAACATTATAAACAAATCAATATTTTTTAGAATTAATTGTAAAAAATGATTTCAAGATCAAAAATCATATTATTGTAATCACCTACATTCTAATAACAATTGATGTACAATTTCTTTACCTTTTTTTAAATTTTAGGATATAGCAAAAACCTGAATAATAATAATTAATAAATAAACCTATATAATGCATAGTTAAATTTGATATTCAGTAAAATGTATAGGTACTTCTAATAAATCTTATAATTACATGCATCATCTACTTGGTCGAAAATAATTAATTAATCCAAGATTATAAATGCAAAGTTGCTTAAAGAAAAAGTATGGCTTCAAACCAAATTGATTTCACTAGCATATTATGTGTACTTACATCAATGTTGGTTATTATTTTATAAGCTAATATCTATAATTATTTAATAATGAATATAAAACATGATTTTTTTTTTAAATACAATAATATTATCGGTGTCAAAGGATAAATAAATAGATAAGACAGAAATAATTAGATTTAAAAATTATTTAATGTTATAAATTAATACCTATTCAATAAATAAATTAGGGGTCTAATTAATAAGTTTACAATATCCATGTTCACTAAATTTTCAAAAAAATTTATTGTATGAAACATACTTTTCAATAAAGTGTATACGTTTTGTAATACTAGTTGTAATTTTCAAACTTAAAAATACACTGAAGTTTGACCATTTTTCTCGACAATAGTGTATCATTCAAATTCAGCGATTCAAATTATATAATATTCAACATCTGTCTAATTTTTTATGAAAAATGTGTATTCTACACTTTGAAAATGGACCCCTCAAATATTATTCTATAAACTATAGTAAAATTTCTCAAACTATAGAATCCCGTTAATAATGTAACTATATGTAGTATCTAACTATGTTTTTTTTTTTTTTTTAATCAAGACAATTTTCCTTTTACTAGCTTTTGAACTAGCTTTGTCTGAATATTTTTAATTACTTATGCAGTGATACCGTATCATTATCTATAATAATATATTAAGTACCTTTATATTAGTTACAACCATTACCTAAGTGAATGACTAAATTAATATTAATAACATACTGATTTAAAAAATGTACTTAAAAAATAGGATATAATAGTTAATTAGGTAATTACTAATTAATATAATCTAACTTTAATATTAGGCATATATAAACTTTAAATATCATAGCTATTACATATCTATATATATATTTTTTTTTAATTAGTCTGTGACAACATAGGTAATCGGAATGTTATTTTTAGTAGGTTTTTTTAATTATCAAGGAGGGTTCGGTTGGCTTAGAGAACACATATAAGTTTGAAAAGGTTTTTGCTACTAAGAACCCGGGTGGTCACCCATCCGAAAACTAATGGAAGTGGGCAATGCGTACACTCAATCTCGTTGCGTGAATAGCAACCACACCACGCCATTAGCCACTAAATCTATATTATAAGCTATAAATAATATTCATAAATAGTTTATATATGTTGCATAATATCTAACTATTATATTTTATTATGACAATAAATATACACCACAAATAATTGTAGAAATTATTTTAGAACATTTTTTTTTATTCGTATATTAAAACAAATCAGATATTAGGAATTATTAGGTTAATGACAACTTCAAAGAAACCAAATTATTAACGATTTTATTTAGTTCAAAATAAAATATAAATTACAATATTTTAGTTTTTCTAAAAAATATTAATAATCATTTGATTTTAATTCATATAAAATACTTGTATTTAACAAAACAGCGTATGCTTAATATTTTTTAAATATATTTTATATGATTTATGATACTGAAGCATCCTATGATAAAACAATCAAAGTTAAGTAAAATGATTAATAATAAACATTAAAAAAAATTAATTTAAGAAGCAAGAGCATTATCTGAACTTATCTCATTACCTGAAAATATAAATTTAATTTTAGAAGGAAAACTTGATTTTGGGTTTCTATTAAGTTAAAAGAGTTCTTATTTAAATTATAATCGGAGCATAGTGGTATTCTGAGAGCAGACGTCGGCGAATATTTATCAGTTTTTATATTAGATACTAGGATACAATAATATGATATATTCTTGAATATGAAATCAAATATTTGTCCAAAATACGTGTAGTTAAAATATTGAATATAGAGTAAGAGTATCTACTTTCTATTATTATCATTTAGATTTAAAAATTATAACTTATAACATACTAGATGCTAATAAATATATTACTATATCCACATAGATATATGATATTGACATAATTTGTTAAAAATCAATAAATAGTATTGGTAACTTATAAGTATGTTTTTACTATAGTAAATGCAATGTAAGGTTCTTTATAATATGTTTTGTTAATGGAGTTCAAAAATATTAAAGACACAAAGTTTGAGTTTTAACCAAATTCATCAAAATCTCGAAAAACTCTACAATTTTCAATTTATTTTTTAGTTACATATCAATAGAAGTTTTTCTTTTTAAATGTTAACTTTGGAAAATTTATTAGAAGGTTTAGAAGACAAAAATAAAATAAAAATAATTTTACAAACATTTTTCGTTTGGAAACATTTTACCTATTTTTATAATTTCGGACATAAGAAGTACGCACATTCCACCGATATCAAGTAGTAAGTTTTGGGAAACGTAAAGGTCTTTTGGCGGAAATTTTCGACACACAATCAAATACATAATATACGTATGGTATATTTTATATGTTTAAAATTGAGAAAAAAAAATCAAAATATTTTTCTAACAAATATTTGTTTTGAAAAAAAAACTCAAGACATTATTATGAGGTTTTGGTAAATTTTATAAATTTTATAAATAAACAGATTAATATACTTTATTAGTTAACCATAGTATTTGTTTTCAATCGAATAAAAGTTCGATAGTAATTACATTGGAGTTAATCAATGCTTTTCAAATGAAATAAATATAATGAGTAACAAATATAAATATGTTCATCTTAATAGTGGCCAATGCGATACCTATACTAATTATGTAAGCCAAAGATTGAAATATTTAAGCACGCAAGTTCGCGATCTATGATCATTGATCACCTACGATTGTTATCCGCATAAAAAGCGCAGGTTTGAAATACGCACTTGGCTCAGAAAATTGTCTACGTTATAAGGTTTACGGCACAATAATTAGAGAATAACAAAATTGTAATTTGTTTAGTTCCTTTGAAACGTAGAAAAAACTTTTAAAAAATATTGTACGATTGGCGAGAACGAGTTCAAAAGTAATTTTTAAACACGACTAAAGGGAATTAAATAAACGATGTAGAAAATAATAAAAGACAAATGAATAAAAAAAAAAAAAAAAATGAAAATATTACGGATAAAATTTCAGTCACAGTCTGCCGACTTACCGTGGAATAGGTGACACAAATCCGACGAGCACAAAATTTTTAGTTGACGCGCGTGTCGTCGCGGTGACTGGTAGTCGGCTGCAGCGAGTCCCGCGGAGAGACGTTTAGCGGAGACGGTCTTGATGGCTACTGACCGCCGTCGTGGTGGTGCAGATATCACACAAATCGGCCAAAGATAAATGCGTTACCGAAAAATAAACGAGTGTGCACACACGAATAAAATGTATACGTTTTTTTTTTTTTCTGACTACCACCACCACCGCAGCGGACGCCTCTACCACTTTTGGTTCTCCCCCTTCACCCCGCGTGCTCCTATGAGGGGATCCGTTCTCGTTTCGAAGAAGGGTAGTGGACGAGGCATTGTGCGCGCGTATTAGGTATAGACGGTAGGCAGGTAGGTGCGGTTTATAACCACACGCCGCCGATGATATACAATATGTATAATAATATTATGTACTACCGTATACGCGACCGGGTTAATTAAGCGGAAATTTTCTATTAACTTGTTGCCGCATCCCCGTGTGTGTACACGTCGTACACGCCGCCGACCAAACCAGTTTACAGTACGGAATAATAAGAATTATTATAAATATCTCCGCGCCGCCGCCGCTGAGAATTGGCCATCGATATCCGATGCGTTTTTGTTTATTTTACAATAACCATGCTTCAATGGTGGTTGGGTATACTTACACACACACACACACACACACACACACACACACACACACACACACACAAGACACGCGCACAATACTCGGTAAGAAAGTTATTGTATCATCTTTGCACGAACGTTTTCCAATTACCGAGTATTTATTTCGTTATCACACGCGCGGCATAAACGTCTACGCAACATAAGAGACAGTGGCGGATTTAACGTGGTCCGAAACTCCGAAGGGCCTGCCCCCCCCCCATTGGCCTAAGTAAGGACCGCTTACACGCAACGACTTATTGTACGTTTTATCGAGTACAAAAATTATCACTGTATTTTGTCTATGGGCTCCCCCCCCCCTCAAAATTAAATCCTGGATCCACCACTGGTAAGAGGGGCATAGCCGTTTTCGACCAAAAACGTACCCTTCCCTTTTCGGCCGATTCACTTTTCGACCAAATTTAAAAAAAGTCTATTCCCTTTTCGACCAAAATTGTACCCTTCCCTTTTCGGCCGATTCACTTTTCGACCAAATTTAAAAAAAACGCCAATTCCCTTTTCGACTAAAATCGTACCCTTCCCTTTTCGGCTGATTCACTTTTCGACGAAAACAAAAAGTTTTGTAATATGATATGTAAAATAAAGAAAATAATTGGTATATAATTTTTGTAAAATAGAATACCTATATATTAGCATTATTTCTATGTTATGTTAATATGTCATAATGCGTATAATATTTTATAAAAAATACAACAACAAAATTATACAATACAAAAAGTTTAATATACCTACCTAGGTATTATATTTTATGTTATATTAACAAAATTATACAATACAAAAAGTTTAATATAGGTATTAGTTATGTATTATTTTACATATCATATTACAAAACTTTTTGTTTTGGTCGAAAAGTGAATCGGCCGAAAAGGGAAGGGTACGATTTTAGTCGAAAAGGGAATTGGCGTTTTTTTTAAATTTGGTCGAAAAGTGAATCGGCCGAAAAGGGAAGAGTACAATTTTGGTCGAAAAGGGAATAGACTTTTTTTAAATTTGGTCGAAAAGTGTATCGGCCGAAAAGGGAAGGGTACGTTTTTGGTCGAAAACGGTCTCGCCCGGTAAAAGGCCTAAGCCAAAGCAGACGTGCACGTTATTCTGATTGACACATAGCGTGCAGTTATTACGTATAATATTATGTGAAAGAGGTGAATCGTTCATGATGGCGAAAATATTATGCAGAAACAACGCTGAGGGTCGCCGTTCTTTTTACGGGGGCAGCAACGAATTATTTACACTGTCAAATTATTATTATTCATCTAATATTGGTATTAAATTTACTGAAAAACCATAGTAGGTAGGTACACCGGTTTTCATTTGTTTTTTTTTTTGTTTTGTTTTGTTTTCACATTACAATTAGGATGGCTATTAATATATTCAAGATTTTTAAGTTTTTTTTATTTTGTTCATAGTCGGCACGAACAAACACACATCTCAATAAGGTAGACAAAGAATAGCCGCCTGTTCATAACGAAGACTTCAACAAGCGTTATGAACGGATCAGCGGTTTTTGTAGAAACGGCTTACTAATATTTTAATATTTATAACATTATATCGTATGTCACGTCTGAGCTACCAGATTTCTCGTAAAATTCATCGTTATTATTATTCGTTTCATTTTACACGACTTTTGATTATTATACCGTTGTGGCGTTGTCAGTAAACACGAAATTACTTCTTCAATTCGTTTTAAATTCAGTCAGTGAATAAGTTGAATACAGCCAAGAATGTAATGAAACAAAGACTATTAATATTATTAATCTATTCGTACAATTCGTTTATATCTACGTCAAAATCGTCTTATAATTTTTTCAATGAGCATGAGTCATTATTATTATGAAACGAACCTAGTAAGTTTGATATTTAAATCATCTCAATATTTTATGAATAATAATATCTGTCTATAATAGTATAAAGTTATTTTCCTAAAACTATTGTCTAGAGACATCAAACTAGTTATTGACTATAATTTTTTGTCATTCATATTCCAAACTGGTTTGCATATTATATTTTATTATTCAATTTATTTATCATATACATAAAATATTGCTAAAAGCTGCGCAATCACCTAAAAACTCAAAAACTTGGTGGCCATTAAAACCTTAAATAAAGCGGTCCCTTTGTTGATGATTAGGGCGTGCAGCTGCATACACTGTACGCCCCACGGCTCCGCCTATTAAAAAAATGATAACAGAACTGCGAAAATCTATAATATGTATTACTGTAAGTCTGTACTTCTGTAGATTTAAAAACATTATGATATAAAAATGAATACTATAATACACTACTGACATGAAGCCAGCTAATTTGCACATTATAAATTCAAATTTTTGGCTTCTGTTATACTTTATTTAGATGTCTAGATAGTCACTGTAATGAATGCATTAAATAAGATTCAATGATATAAAATTATTGTATTTGAAAAACGATTCTGAACAAAGACGGTCTGTCAGCCTGCAATATTAGTAAGAAGGTGCGTTTTATGGTATTTTTGTGATTTAAGTATTTTATTTTAAAATAAGGTATCGGTCATATACAGTTTGGTTAAATCAATATTTGTCAAAAAAAAAATAGGTACCTATATTTGAAAATATCATTGTGTGTACACTGTGTACTAAGTATAATAATGCAACTTACTCTAAAAGATTTAAGTACCCGCGAATAATATTTTTAAATTACAAAAAAAAACTAAAATCGTCATTCTTGTAAGTTTTAGTATGTTATTTCGTCTAAATTTCTTTAAATAATTATTATAAAAAACTATACCATGCTATGTAACTTTGACTATGTATTCTTGATAATTAAAAAAAAAATGTGAAATGGTCTTTTTACTAATTTTTCAAACCAATTTACCCAATGAAAACAATTTTATGACATTTAAAGAAAAATAATAAAGTTTAAAACAGCAGAAAACAGCTCAAAACAAGTCGTCCAAAATCAGTTTTAGGCCACGTTTTTTACAGAGCGTATCTTAATATAGCTTGTTTTTTAATTTACATTATTTAAGTTCAGACATACGTGCGCTGACCGCACGTGTAATACCAAAAATTAAATTTATCAACCAATAATTTATTATATTCTAATTTTCTAGACTTAATAGGAATTTAAAACATTTTTAGTTTTTTTTTGCTTTCTTAAAAACGTTTCAAATTTTTTACTTTTGATTAATAGGAACCTAGGTATATCTTGTCAGACTATTTAGAAATATTTTGCAGATCGGAACAGTGTCATGCATATGACCCATTATTAATTTATATTTTCTTTAAAGACATTAAATTTTCATATACTCTTCACAAAAATGTGCTGTTAGCTTTTATCTCTTAAGATTGTTACACTTTCCTAAAGCAGATTTCTATTAATAATAATACATTTTACACGTTGAATGATATTTTATTGTACGAATCTTATTATTCAAGTAAATTGTATTAATTATTTTGTTCTCGTGATAAAATAACTTTGACAAGTTTGAAGACAGTAATAATGTATGCACAATAATAGTTACAATATTGGTACCGAGGAAATGTATTGATTGTCATCGGCACTCAGCCATAACAGTTGAGAAAAAACATAAAGTTTCACTAAAAATGGATACATACCTATACAAACAAAGTTGCTATTCCGTTCAAAACTAAACATTACATTGAATAAATACGAATGGAAACATAAGTATTACTTTGAAAACCGAGTGAATTATAAAACTGTAAATATACTCGTACTTATACCTGTGATCTGTATACTACATTATGTCGACCGCGGCCTCAAGAGTAGCAGCACCGCCCTATTTGTCCACTTTGTGTTGACCACAGTACTCAACATGTTTAAACACCGGTCAATTTATATTAACTTTAGTTATTGCTAAAAAATTAGTATAATATACATAACTCTTATAAAGTAAAATGCGGCATCTCAATAATTTGCAGGTCCTCGAAGATATGAGTCAATTTTGATTCAAAGATCTCCCCCTCTGAATTGGCCTATTTCTCGATTTAGGTATAATAAAATATGCTTATGGAAACCTATATATCTCAAAAATAAAAACGAACTTTTTTTTTTTATAGACAATTCGAGTTAAAATTTTGATGAACTAGGGTAACTATTACCTACACGATAAATAATCAGTTTAGTTATTTTATTGTAATTTAAGAAAATATAGTCGTGGACAATTGAAACTTTTTGGTATACACAGATATTATTTACCATTGGCAATGCAATTTTCAAAATATTTGGATTTATTTCAAGCTATTGAAGCTATTTATATATTTTATAAAATATATCGCAAACCCGTTGAACCTAATTAAAGTATTCTACGGTAAATATGTATTTACTTATAGATAAAATGATTGAAATTGTATGTAGTATAATATTAGTAGGTATATCTATAGGTATGTAATATATTTTATATATTATATGTAGTCGTATTACTATTATAGGCACCTACCTGTAAAGTATATATTATAATAAAATGGGCAGTGTTAATGAAAAACATTATCTTCCTATACCTAGAAAATTTTTGAGAACTTGCCAATATGGCTATATCCCTAAATCTAAAAATAAAATACTGTTGATAATATTATGTGATAAATTGTTGGTAAAAATTTTTATAACCTACCGTATGACTTGGGCATATATTTATATTTATATGTCATAAAATACAGACACGTAAAAAAGATCTATTTTAAGGGGTCGCTGTAAATTGCGGTCCGGGTATATTTTATACATACGTAAATTGCGGCCCCGGTATATTTTAATATATTTGCCTACTTAAATATTTGTCATTGTTATGTAAATTACATTAAGGGTTACGAAATCAATATTTTCCTTCCCATTTTTCAGACTTAGGACTGGCAATATAATTGTATTCATATTGGTATGGTTAAAAATATTGGTTTTGCTGTTTTGTTTATAATTAAAAAATATATTAGGTAGTAAAAATGTGTATAGTGAAAAAAAAAGTATAAAAATTCGAATTAATATACTGGTAAAAACTTATAAGATTTATAAATTTATAGTTTGTTCCGAAAGTTGTAGATGGTTATGATCTTTAAAGCTATCTATACATATACTATTATTATTAAATTTTAAAAAACACTTACAAGTTTTGACTGTACAACACCAACGTTGAATATCATTGTTCAGAAGTTTTTGAAAACGAAATTTGAAACCATCAACTATTTTCAACGTTTTATTTTTTTCACTTTTCATAACTTCCATTGTTATTAAATTTAAAAAAAATACAAATACTAATTTACCAAATACTGTAAATACTGTAGGTCTGTAGACCAATGTAAAAACTCGTGCAAAATATTTCGATCAAATGCACACGGCACACTGGCAGCTAGTAATATATTATATAAGTGATATCCTTATCGATCAATATTAAAAATAAAATAACCAGCCAACCGGAAATCGGAATATCCCGGGCCGCAATTTACGTACATTCCAAATATACCCGGGCCGCAATTTACGTGTGTATAAAATATTATACTCGGGCCGCAATTTACACAGTATATAACTATGACCTTTTTTGCGGGACGCAATTTACCAACTCTGATTTTAAGATAGTGTTTTAATATTATATTTGATTATTACTTGGAAAGGGGGGATTAGGTACATACCCTTCGTTGTAGTAATAATAATATCTCTATACGTTAATAATATCAGATTTAATATGAATAAATAATATTTTAATAATAATAAAATGAAACATACTACATACTATAATACTATGTATTATAAGTTATAACATTATTTGTTATAGGCACGTAAATATATTTTTGACATAATATCAGATGACGTTATAACACCCGATACACAGCCATCATGGCTACTATTCACTGACAAATTATATTTAGTAATATAGAGGGTAATGTAATACCTATACCTTAGAATTGTTTTTCTGTGACAATTTATTTTTCGAATTCAAATTTAACAAATTACTTACTGTAACCTATACCCAATGCACGGCCAATGGCGAGGTCCAATTGACAACTGCCTTACCGAGTGACTTCCCCGTTTTTTAACTTATAATTTGTTTTACATCAAAATGTATTGATCCATATCAATGTAAATAATGATATCTTGTTTACCGTTATTTAGTTATTTTTTAGTATCTAAGGGTACATATTATTTTCACAGACAGGTATACAAGGTCATTGGCATCTGAGCGCTACTGTAACGCAATCTGACAATTTTCATGAATTGACTTTATTATAATATATAGTATAACGGTGCAGATGGGAGGTCCACGAATGGCCTATTACTTTACATCCTTGTAACGTTAGGTTTTCAGTGAGTTAAGCAAGACGATACTCTACGTCCGGTTCAGTGTGCAGTTATCGGTTTCTAAGTCGGGCGAGATGGTGAACTGTGAGGAGGGGGAGAGATAATTTCACAGGTACGGATAAAATCGCATGCTCGCGTCGCTCACTTTGATCATTGAGCTCGCATAATATAATACTGTAACCGCTGCCGGCGCTATGGGACACGAATTTCGAATAAAATGGCCGTCGGAGTAACGTAATCGGGAGCCACGCGTGATGGGCAAAGATAATCATCGAATCTGCAGTTAGTCCCCCCCCCCTCCCTCTTTCCCGCGTTATTATGACGCGCACACACGCACACACAGGTATTATAACAACCAAAATATATTAATAATCATGAAAACGATCGCGGAACCAGGACGGAGCATTGTAGGCACACATCTGAATCACACACGCAGAGCTCGACCGCAGCGGAGTATGTTACCGTTCGGTGTACTTACACAGTAGTAGTAAGTTGTTGTGGTGTGTTTGTGTACGGTATACGTGCGGTAACAACACCGACCGATACCCTCGGCGGTTGACGTTAACGACCATGTTATAGGCGGAGCTTCGTACACGTCATAACCGTATTATACCAGTCCCGGTGGCGGCGGCCACCGCGTATTATGCCCACAGAAGAGGTACCCTCGTGCGCGCATAACAATAATAATAATAATAATAATGGTAATATTATAGACGTGCACTCGCAGTGGTGTAGTTTCCGCATTTATCCCGACAATAGACGTACGCACACAACGTTCTTCTCTTACGCGTATTTATACGTATAATACGGACACACGTAATTTTTATTATCATTATAATTGTTACACGCGTGTGTATCGATGCGCCGCGTACACAAATACACAATATTATATTATAACGTCGTTATTGTTGTTTCGGCGGACCCTTTATAATGTGCGGTAAACCTATACCCACCTCTTTAGGGGTGCTGCGCGGGGAATCCAATAAAAACGTTTAGTCAAGCGGACTGAATAAAACAAACACGGTCGCGGAAGCCACGACGACGATACATCACGGCCGTGGGTCTTTCGTGTTCTTGTTGTTGTTGTTGTAATAATAATAATAATAATAATAATAAATAATAATAATACCAAAACAGAAAATTATAACAACGTCGGCCGAACACACGGCGATGGCAGTCAGTATCTCGTTTACGGTTCGTCGTTTCCATCATCGCGTCGCATCCAGAAGTCGGAGGACCCACATAATATACCTGCCAGCAAACGCTGCTATTATACACACAAATCAGAAACGGTGTGTGGTCTTCGGCTTCGGCTTTTTTTGTATCTACTTATTGAAACGACTCTGCGCCTTTCCATTTTCCGCGTATTCCTATACAAAATCGATTAACTCTTATTATTATTATTATTATTATGTTTTCCGCCTATATCATATTATAATATGCGCTTTGTATTCGATATTATAATGTGTATAGTAATAAAATGTACATATGTGTGTACTGTGTATATGTATTATTATTAGAAATTATTGCAGGCATTCAGCTGTTTTCAATAATATTATGTTATTCTTTTTCCTTCTGGTTACCGCGTTTCCGCCGACAATTCAAAGATAGGTACGTAAGAAATAACAATATGCGCCACGTCACCACATTTGTAGTACCTACCTACCCATCCATACCTGTTACAAACGTTGCGTCTGCGAAACGAAGTTTTTCCGTGGTCATAGCGCATGGTCGTGGTTGTTTGTAAGTGGGTGTAGAGGAGTAGGTATAGGTACGCGAGTATTAATTGATGGCCAGGGGGGAAGGGACTTGGAGAGTTTGAATATTTTCGCCTCCCAAACATAGACAAAACTATAACGTTTATTAACATTTCAAAAGTTAATAGTATTATAACGATATATTGGTGGACCTACGTCTAAAGCTCAAAAACTTATATATTTTTGGCCTAAAAACTTCACAGCAGTATGAGTATATATGCATTATTTGATATTGGTACAATATTGTCAATATTACTAATTGAAAAGCAATGTGCTCAAATACTGAACGAATGTAATGTAGCTGCATTACATCCATTCATTTTACGGAGAGGTGCACTATTTAATAAATTATAATAATAAATCAGCTATTTCTATACTAATAAGTTTCTATATTATAAACCGAAATCCAAAATATTCCTTTTTATTTGCATTACGAATTTTTTCATAAATTTTGACGATGAAATTAAAATGTACTAGTTATGGCTTGTAGTCAATAATATTTTAACATGATAATTTTAATTATTTAACCAAATATAAAATATATCGAACAAGATAAAAAAAAAAATTCACTATCTATTAGATTTTTAACATTTAATATGTGACGGAAGAGTTAATTAATCAATAATAAATGTCAAATTTGGTTTTGAAAATGTTAGAAATAAAAAAAATATTTAGAATTTGATAATATCGAGATGTTTTAGGTGTTATTAAATATTAGTACGTACCTAGTTAAATCGATGTACCTAATAGTCTGTGCTCATGATTTGTATTGCAATTGAAACGTCGATATGTACTAATTGTAATAAATTATTTTAGCACTGCAGTTAAATTCTCAAAGTAGTAAATTACTTTATATTTAGCAAACATAATATATAGTTATATTTATTTTCTTTGTAAATTTATTATTACGTACATATACGATTTAAATGAATAAATGACACGAATTGGGTCATTATTATGTCTATAGTAATAGGTCCATCTTATCCATTACATACACTGCTACCCAATACTATTTTAGATTTTAAATATGTAGCTATTGTATCAGCTACTAAATATTAGGCCGTATTACTATTATAGGCACCTACCTGTAAAGTATATATTATAATAAAATGGGCAGTGTTAATGAAAAACATTATCTTCCTATTTTCTCCCAAAAACGAGATACCGTTTTCCTCCACTGACAATTTTCCTCCAATAAATAATAAAGTAGGTAACTTTAATAATTTATACATAACAAAAAAAATTTTGTCCGGTCATTATGTTCAATATAAATAAAATGAAAAAAGTCGTGGATGTCGCTCTGCTGTACAGTAGGTTACTGTAATAGATGGGATTAAATTTGAATGCAATGATAGGTACCATTGTATACGAAAAACGATTCTGAACGGAGATGATTTTATCAGTCTATGATGTATTATATTTAAATATTGTCATATATTCTATTTTGAAACAAATATTTTATTTTTCAATTAAGACGCATTTTGCATAAGGCATGGTTAATCAATTAGTGTAGTTATCATGTAGTTATCATAATTCATAATACCTTATATTATCATAGATATACGAATACCTGGTTTGAGGATAAATCGTTATCATTACGCGATTTCATAAAAATTTAAAACTCAAACGCTAAAAACATTTTTCCTATAATGACGCTTCAAATTTTCTCTATACCTATTTGAAGCAAAACTTATGTAAAACTTGGTGTTAAATTTTATAACATTAGATATAAATACAAATAATATTATGAATTTTGAACTACAAAATAATTTGCAAATATTCATGGTTTTGACGAATTTTTGTCAATATTTGAAATTCAATTAATGCTAATAAAAATTTAATTTGAATTTTCAGTGGACATTTTTTTTGTGATAATGATTGACAAATTTGTAAGGAACCTTGTATTAAATTCTCAAATCTTAGAATTAAAAAGAAAAACTTTTATGAATTTCGATCTAAGATAATTTGAAAATTGCCGTAATTTTTACGTATTAAGTCAATATTTGAACTTCAAATGCTAATAAAAAATCGTGCCTATGTATTTTTATAATTTTTTAATCACTAGAAGAATAACTTATGAGGAGCTTTGTATTAAATTTTCAAGTATTTTGATAGGGCCATAAAAATTTTATCGACACTTCAAAAAAAAATTTCAGACAAATTGAAAATTTCAGTTGTCTATTAATATCTCAAAAAAAGTTAAAAAATTTTTAAAATTAAATCATGTAAAGAAAATGCCTATCTAAATAACTGATAAAATTTTCACGTATCTACGACTTATACTTTTTGAATAATAACAAATATTTAAAATCGTTTGGTATGATGGTAAATGATAGGTATCATTGTATACGAAAAACGATTCTGAACGGAGATGATTTTATCAGTCTATGATGTATTATATTTAAATATTGTCATATATTCTATTTTGAAACAAATATTTTATTTTTC
This sequence comes from Diuraphis noxia, assembly GCF_037042655.1. Taxonomy (NCBI): domain Eukaryota; kingdom Metazoa; phylum Arthropoda; class Insecta; order Hemiptera; family Aphididae; genus Diuraphis; species Diuraphis noxia. The sequence goes on from NW_028301711.1 coordinate 57,159,541, forward strand.
AATTAAGACGCATTTTGCATAAGGCATGGTTAATCAATTAGTGTAGTTATCATGTAGTTATCATAATTCATAATACCTTATATTATCATAGATATACGAATAACTGGTTTGAGGATAAATCGTTATCGTTACGCTATTTCGTAAAAATTTAAAATTCAAACGCACTTAAAATTTTTCCTATAATGATGCTTCGAGTTTTCTCTATAGCTACTTGAAGGAAAACTTATGGACAACTTAGTGTTTTATTTTTAATCCTTAGTTATAAACGCAAAAAAGTTTATGATTTTTCAACTTCAAAATTACTTGCAAATTTTCACGTTTTCGACAGATTTCGTAAAATTTTGAACTATAAACGCTTATAAAAAAAAATCGTGACTTACGATTTTGGATTTTTTTTAGCTACAATAAGAACACTTCATAAGGAACCTTGTATTAAATTTTCAAGTTTTGGTCGTCCAACATTTTTTTACCGACAATTCAAAAAAAAATTCTCAAAACAGTCGAAAATTTCAGTGGTCTATAAATAACTCAAAAAAAGTCAACAATTTTTGAAAATTAAACTGTATATAGATAGCACTACCATAAAAATTTGGTGAAAACTGATTTTGCGTAAAAATTCCCGTTTTTCTGTCATTTTTTTTTTGTTTTTCTCGATTTTTTTTAAAACTGTTGGTAATTGTTTACTTTTAACCTGTATAATTGCACCAAGGATCTTCACTTTTACATAGGAAATCACCACCAAAGTTTGAAATCGAAGCATTATTTCGACTAGTTATGCTGTACACAGACACAAAAAAAAAAAACACACATCATTGTAAAATTAATACATTCATCATTTCGTTCAGAATCTAAAATAAAATCTCAAACATTTTGAAACTACTAAAATATACGATTTTGACCCATAAGTGGGATAAACCCGTAATAGCCTAGAGGAAAATTCGTTTAGAAAGTTTAATGATCTACAATAATAAAAATAAACATAATTAGTGAATATGCGCACTTTGTAATATATTTTAATATCCTCCCCTAAGTCCGTATCCAGAGGATTAGAAGGGTTCAACCCTCCTTAAATTTTTAAAGTAGGTATAGATTGATATACGTATTTTAAATTCTGAGCGAATTGAGGAATTTATTGATTTTACTATGATGAGTGTTTTTTTTTATTTATTTTTTTGTGTCTATCATCATGTTTTGGGGCAGTAAAAGTGCTTCGATTTTTGACTTCAGTACCTTGTTCGATCAGAAAGTGAATCTAGTTGGTACTTAGGGGGGTCAAAAGAAAAAAATTCTTAACATTTTTCTAAATAATCGGGATAAACAAACTAAAAATTAAGGGAAAAACGGGAAATTTTACACACAATCAGTTTTCAACAAAATCGATTTTGATTTTTGATGTAACTTTAAAACAAACGACCATAGATACATGAAATTTTCACAGAATGTTTATATAAGTATATTCTATCCACCATGCAGTTTTCAATACATTTTGACTTAATTTGAACTATTCATAGGTATTTGAAATTTTCGATCATTATTAGTTTTTTTAACTTAATATCGATAAAAATTTATTTTTGGTAGAAAAGCTTGAAAATTTAATACAAGGTTCCTAACATATTGTTACAATAGCAGTTGAAAAATAAAATAAATTCATAGTCATCATTTTATTTTATAAGCATTCAAAGTTTGAATTTTGACAAAATACGTAAACATCACAAAAATTCGCAAATTATTTTAAGCTAGAAATTCATAAAAAATTTTCTTTTTAAATCTAAGATTAGCAAGATTTGAAATTTTTTAATAATCTATAATATATCCTAGACAGATAAACTGTCTCCTCTCAGAATCGTTGTTCGTATACAATGATATAATATCATTGGATTCAAATTTAATTCCATTACAGTAACCCACTTGTAATCTACTATATACAGCAGAGCGACATCCACAACTTACCCGCTTTTTTTCATGTATTATTAGTTAAAATATTTTGACCCCCCCCCCCTTCCCATCCCCGATAATTTACTATTGACAATTTGTTCTGCACACACAGTTACGAACTATCTTTAATAAAATGTTGTAAAGTAAATTATAACAAATTGAGGCGATTCTGAATACATATGTTTTTGCCCCAACGGTTTTGCCCCACAGACCACAGTAGAAGATTCCAAATTAACAGCAATTAACAAAAAATGTATAATCAATATTTATCCAAATTATATCATTTAACAATCTATAGGTACTTCCTTTTCCGCAATTTGATGCACTTTTTTACATCAAACAAAGTTAAGTATAACAATTTTTAAAAACAATAAATGAAAAAAAAAAATAGTTATAAATACATATTTTCTGATAACAGGAATCTCAGTTGGAATTCATTGCAAATGAGTTTAATAGTCATATTTATAACTATAAACATACAGTCATAGAAAAATAAACATCAATATTTTTTTTCTACCTTCACTCATTGTCCAGAAATCTCATCATACGGATATGCCTCTCGTACGGAACTACCCCGCTTTTCCCTATACATTATATTGAAGAATATGCATCATATAATAACTTTATCATTGTACTTAATTCAAATTTGAGACAGAATATTAATATCACCCACAACATTTTTTATCTATTTACTATTGCAATATTGATTATATTGAATCTATAGGTACTGCTTAATACCTATGTACAATGTACATACATAACTAATATATTATTATACATACGTTTTTTTATTAGTATATATACCATATTATTAGATAAGCTGTATAACTTTTATTAGTTTACTAGCACTACCAAACTTCAGTTCATTTCTTATATTAATTCATAGATGTTGAATTTATCTAATATTGTTTGATACTTTATAAAGCACATTTTAGCATTTGATTTGCAACTAATTACACAAACATTTTAATACCTCCAAATGTAATAACTATTAAATGCAATACAAATATTTCCAAACATTTCGATTGAATAATAAAACTTTAGTTGTAAAACTTTATGATCATAGCATTACGTAACATTGTGTACAAATATTATTTCCGTGTTGACACAACTGTCACTAAATGTAAGTATTTGCGGCACATGAATTAGAGAATGTCTATTGACCTGAATATATGTGTTTTTTTTTCAAATTGACTTTTGTCATTATAGCTTAAAATAATAATTGCTCCCATATTTAGCAGGTATATGCGAGTAGGTACCGGCATAATTAAATTTTGTACCTAATCGTCGATTATAACGTTTATTATGTCGACTTAACTTAATTTATTGTTAGTGCTATAGCCCAGCAGTATTATAATTCTGACATTTATGTATAATGTATATAAATATTGTAATGGTAAATAGTTTTAATTATTTTACAAAATATCTGCATACGTACTTAATTGTTTTAATTTGTTTCAATATCCAATTATATAATCTATATATTGGTCTATTGTCTTTATTTATCTATGCTGTATACCGATAAAGGTATGGTAAATATTTATTAGCGGGGTAACTTACCCCGTGACTCCCCGTCATCGTAAAGATAATCAAAAAAAAAAAATCGTAAAGAAAAATTATTGTGATAAAATTAATTTTATAATTTTCACTCCACATCAAAAAATTTTTGAATTATGAAATACAAGTATTTCAGATATCACAAGGCAAACGATTAAAGAGCGTCGGGTAACCCTGAAAGAACGCCGTATAAATATGTAGTCCATAATTTATTGTCGTAAAAACATTGTGTTGATGTATTGATTTTACAATGATGTGTGTGGTGTGTTTAAATTTATATGATAAGTAGTCGAAAAAAATACTGTAACTTTAAACTTAAGTATCTTTTCTGGTGATAATATAAATCTAGTCGGATGTAATTAACAGTCAAATTTCCAATAGTTTGTAAAAGCGTAGGGGGAAAAAGTAAAATATGAAAAAACAAAAATGTTTAAGCAAAACTGATTGTTGATAATATTAATTCTTTCTTGTGAACTAGAAAAAAACCGTACATACATGAATTTTCACTGAATGGTCAGATTAGCATTTTCTATATACCTACCATACAATTTTCAAAATATTTTTACTCTTTTTGAGCTGATATAGGCATATTCAATTTCCATTTTTATAAGTTATTTCTTTTTTTAAATTAAGGTCAGTAAAAAATTCTTTACTGTGTCATAGTTTGAAAATTTAATATAAGAATCCTTATAAGTTTTTATAATAGTAGTTCAAAATATAAAACACACATAGCCGCTATTTATTTTTTTTCATCGTTTAAAGTTCACATTTAAAAAAAATTCATCAAGGACTTTGCAAATTATTTTTATAAAACTTATAAAGTGTTTACACTTGTGTAGGATTTTCATACGTATTTTATAGTGTATCTATATAATTTTAAAATTATATAAGTGCATTATTATATATTTATAAATATTTTAAGTTAAAATTTGGAATAAATTAGATATTTAACAATGACTATAAGGTGTTTTTCGTATTTTAAAAATATAATACACTTTATACGTTGATATTAATTAATTGAGACATATTTCACTGTCCTATCGACACATAATAATAATATACTCTAAAGCGGTACCCATTTGCCCACCTTTTATTATTATTATAATTTATAGATTATAAGAACTTAGAATATTAATTACATTTAAATTATATTTTTAAATTAATTAATTTTGACCTTTATTATCATTTTAACAAATACTATATGTCTATATTTAATTGATAAAATATGATACTAATAAACTATTAAATGGATATTAATATAGGTACATTTGTTTTTAGATTAAACTAATATAATATGTACCTATCGTAGCTATTTAATTTACGATAAAAATTAAATTAGAACTCATCATAATTGATCTAATTATTAATTATTCTCTTTTCGGTAAATATGGTATTTGGAGTCAACAAATTTGTATGATTAATTTTAATTTCACCGAAAACCATAACCTACAGGTATAAAAAATACCATATGGTGCCTATCTTAAAAATTTAGTTGCTTGAAATAGTGGAATATAGTGGGATTTAAAATGTTCAGATAAGATTGTTTATATATATTTTATACAAAATAAAACCTATATTAATGTGCGCTGTTGTTGTATTAAGAAAGTTAGGTACTTTTTTAAATTAGAATTTTATTTAAAACAGTTGATAAACATAAAATAAATGTTAAGTATTAAAAGTGTTGTTTTTTAAGAATTGACTTGATAGTTGATATCTGTTTAAAAAAAATAAAAAACCATTATATCTTCAACACCATTAGTCAATACAGCACTTTCTATCATCAGCGATATATGAGATTTCAAAAGATTTCATTTTTAAATGTCTCGTAGGTATTCTTCGATTATTATATGATATTGAAACATATATTAGTAGGTACATATGTATTTAAAACAAATTATGTATACTGTGTATAGGTATTAATTTTAAAAGGTACCTAGTTTATTAATATAATTTCATTTTGATTATTATAACTTTGAATTGCAAATATTTTGTAACTAATATTTTTAACGGTGTAATAATATAAGTATTCTGTCTAGACTAGAATTTATCTAGTTTTAAATGATTCTGAGCTTAATAATTTTGTTATCTTTCAATTTATTAATTTTTTTTAAATGCATAATAATTAATTAGTTAAAAGTTTAAAGTACCTATATCACGTATTAAAAACATTTTTATGCAAAATCTTTATCATAACGTTGAGCAATATTTCCGAGAAAGTAACTTGCTAGAATGGTTGGGAATATCGAAATAGTAGGTACTATAAAAAAATTTGAACGAATACCAAAATATGTAACTAACAGTGAAAAACAATTGTACATTTTTTTAATCAATCAAAAATGAACAATTAATAAAATAAAAACAATAATACATAATGGTTAGGTTAGTACAGTGACACCTTAACACAATATTATAGGTTACACGTTATCATAAAAATTTAATACTTCAGGTAAAATACCTAGTATACGATTAATTAGATTAAACGAAATAACATTTAAGTAGTGTTTAAAAAAATTCTTGATTTATAAGGCAATTTATTGAATATTACTATAACAAACTGCCAACTTAAATCAAATAGTAAAACAATCATGAATTTTCTCCCGCAAGGTGAATTTATTCAAATTTCAATGTGTTTTTTCGACAATTCGAAAAATCTGTATAAATCATGATTATCATGCATGTATTATACATCATATAATATGTAGCTAATAAACCTATACAGGGTATCAGAAAGATCCGAAAAAAATTATGCTGATTAAACGTATTGAAATTTTTTAAACATTATATGATAAGTAAATAATTTAAGAAATATACTCATATTAGCAAATTCTCAAAAATTATATTCATAAAAAAGTTATTAAGTTCCAAATTAATTTAACCAAAGAAGTAATGAATTTTAAAATAATTCTAAAAAATAAACTACTTGACAAAGATGAATCTTTTTACCATCAAAATTGTTCTTACAATCAGATTCACAAATAGGCTATTTTGAATTTATCCAAAAAAAATGTTATCAGATGTTAATTTTTTTTATTTTCAGTATTAAAAAAAAAAATTATACTAAAAATGTAGGGTGTCATGAATTATATATATAATAAAAAAACATTAAATTGTTGAATACAACAAAAGTTATTCCAAATGTCAGACACACTGTATATGCGTTTGATATCTCCGACCTCCGTCTTACAAACGCATACGGCATAATACAATTATTCTTTTTCCTTCTGGTTACCGCTTTTCCGCCGACATTTCAAAGATAGGTAAGTAAGAAATAATAATATGCGCCACGTCACCACATTTGTATTACCTACCTACAGGTATGGTTACCTGTTACAAACGTTGCGTCTGCGAAACGAAGTTTTTCCGTGGTCATAGCGCGTGGTCGTGATTGTAGGTGGGTGTAGAGGAGTAGTTTTAGGTACGCGAATATTAATTGATGGCCAGGGGGGGAGGGAGGGACTTGGAGAGTTTGAATATTTTCGCCTCCCAAACATAGACAAAACTATAACGTCTATTAACATTTCAAAAGTTAATAGTATTATAACGATATATTGGTGGACCTAAGTCTAAAGATCAAAAACTAATAAATTTTTGGCCTAAAAAATGCACAGCAGTATATATGCCTCATTTGATATTGGTACAATATTAATAATTTAAATACTGAACGAATATAATGTAGATGTATTACATCCATTCATTTTACGGAGAGGTGCACTATTTAATAAATAATAATAATAAATCAGCTATTTCTATACTAATAATAAGTTTCTATATTATAAACTGAAATCCAAAATATTCCTTTTTATTTGTATTACGAATTTTTTCATAAATTTTGACGATGAAATTAAAATGCACTAATTATGGCTTTATCAATAATATTTTAACATGATAATATTAATTATTTAACCAAGTATAAAATATACCGAACAAGATTAGAAAAAAAAATTCACTATCTATTAGATTTTTAACATTCAATATGCAAGCCTGGGCAAGTTAATGATAATTTTTAACTGAGTTAAGTTAAGTTAATGGAAAACATTTTAAAAAGTTTAAAGTTAATAGTTAACCTAATTCTTTTTTTAACTCAGTTAAGTTAAAAGTTATATGAACATTTTCAATTAACTTATCAACTTAAGTTAAGTTATTTTTTTTTTTATAATATCTATATAAATAATAAAAATCATAAATATTATTGACCACATGAAATAGCCAATAGCTTTTCTATACATAGGTATTGAATTAATAGAATTATGTAGTAGGTATGAAAAAAATACAAAATTGAAAATGCCGAAACAAATACAACCTTTTGATTTATTAATACACTAATACAGACAAGTATTATACATTTTTTTTAAATTATTAAATAAAAATAACATGGTATTTAAGAATGTACTCTGAATACTTTTTCAGGAAACTAAAAGTCTAAAACTGTTAGAGAATATAGCCAACTTTATACTTCATTACATTTATTATTTAATTATTTATAAATTAACTTAACTTGAATTTGATTAAAAGTAACTCGTTATTTATTAAGTTTATATCAATTAAAATAAGTTAAGTTAAAAATTAAATTTATGAGAATTAAATTTTAAAAAGTTAAGTTAAAAGTTAAAATTAACTTAACTTTTAACTTTTTAACGCGTTTATGCCCAGGCTTGTGACAGTATGTGACGGAAGAGTTAAGTAATCAATAATAAATGTCAAATTTGGTTTTGAAAATGTAAGAAATAAAAAAAATATTTAGAATTTGATAATATCGAGACATTTTAGGTGTTATTAAATATTAGTACGTACCTAGTTAAATCGATGTAATAGTCTGTGCTCATGATTTGTATTGCAATTGAAACGTCGATATGTACTAATTGTAATAAATTATTTTAGCACTGCAGTTAAATTCTCAAAGTAGTAAATTACTTTATATTTAGCAAACATAATATATAGTTATATATTATTCTCAACTTTTCTACAATTTAATTGAACAGTTGTTTTTCTACAATGTTAATCGAAAAGTTGTGTTAATATAGGTACATTTATTTTCTTTGTAAATTTATTATTACGTACATATACGATTTAAATGAATAAATGAAATAAATTGGGTCATTATTATGTCTATAGTAATAGTTCTATCTTATCCATTACATACACTGCTATCCAATACTATTTTAGATTTTAAATATGTAGCTATTGTATCTACTAAATATTATTACATATTTATGTATGACACGATATACCTTGTTGAAGTTGAATTTCTGTTTAATATAAATTTTAAATAAATGATTTAAGGTGATTAAGATGGGACAATTAAGTTTAAAAATACCACCTGAATTCAATAATCAACATCAATACAAATTTTAAACGGTTCAATAATGGAGGTAATCCTTTTTTTACAAAAACGAAAGTATAAAACCATAAAATGACAATATCCCGGTGGAATTGAAACGGTTTTTTACGGGATTTCAGCTAAGTCAAGAATCTCTAATTTTGGATTACATTTGGTTACAAAATGATTAGATCATCTTCTGAAAATTTCAAATTAATCAAACCATTTTGAAAGACACCGGTTGTTGGGGTGACGTCACCTCATGTTAATTCGTAACGCACGATCAGGCTTATAATATGATATGTTGAGAACTAAAATATAAAAATGTTTGATTGAAATCAAATATTAAAACAATCAAGAGTTTTTTTCTGCAGAGCGATTTAAAAAAAAAAAAATTTTTTATTGATCTAAAAATCATCGGCTTAGTTTGACACTAACTTAAATAATTAGTTTACAAATTTGGTTAACTTTTGTTCTGGTATGGCTTAAATTAGGTTATATAGCTGAATTTCTTTTATAAATTGTAGGATGTTCATGATTCATTGGAAGTCCGGTCCAAGCGCTTCTCCGATTTGTATAAATATTTTGTTGCTTTCATTGTTTGTCAACATTTTTCATGATTAGAGTTATATATCTATATATATTAATAATATATAATTAATGAAGCAACGACACGGCCATGGGTTGGTTTCTGGTTTCTAGTAATTCAATATTAAATAATAATAATAAAATTACTTCAGTAGAGTTTTACAAGAACCAAAATAGATAAGTTGGAGCGAGACACTTAATTGGAAGCTAACCCCTAAGTTTTTCGACATATTGCGACTCGACTTAATTACACAATTGATCATAAATTCGTAACGCTTAATCATATATATATCATCATCATCATATTATAGGTAGAGTAATAATATTATGATGTAGACTTTATCGGTACCCGCGAGTTGCATTTATTACACGTGCGTTGCGTGTATGCGCGTATAGCGATAATAATGATAATATCAATTTGGATAAACGCACATGATAGTGCTCTACATATAATAATAATAATAATATTAATAATATAATAACATTACGTATAATATACGCGATGCGGTTCGCTGAGCAACGAGCATTATCGTCGTTCGATTCCTTCCCATTTATCTTGTGTAGCTGTGTGTCCATTATTTATTATTACGGTACATAATAATATAATATGTATAGTACGTACCTACTACATACGTGGTATTCGATTACCCGAGTGGTATAAAAGTACTTTTTTTGTGCGTGTGTGTGGATGATCTCACCACCACTCGTTGCTGTTGCGGAAAATAATAATAATATAATAAATAAACTCTCAGCGATCGTGGATTACGATCGGACATTATAGTATTAGCGGGGCAGCTGATGATGCGTCGGTTCGTTCGTCGACATCATAATATTGTATTATTATTATCATTATAAACGGCCGGCGACGGTGGCCCTGGACGTAGCTTGCTGGTTATAATCGTATAATGCATAATATCATGTAAGTACCTATATTATATAATACATAATAATATGTCGTTGGTCGTCCTCGTTTGCATTTCAGCGGTCACACACACATACACAGTGTATAATAGGCACCCATTATTATGTTATAATATTATATCGTTTTTATTTTGGACGCACAATGCGAGAACAACCGCAAAAGGGAGAAGACGATGACGACGACGACGACGACAATATGTCTCTGCGCCTCTGCCCTCCAGACGAGAGGTCGGACGTATCGACATAATAATAATAATAATAGGAGTTAGGCTGGACGGACAATGATAATTCCCATTGTCATCGCCGCGCCGCACCACCGCACATTTTTTTCACTATATTATTATTTATTATGTTCTTACTTACTTTATACTTAGGTACTTCTGTACTATACAATATTGTATCAGAGCATAATGCACGTCGGGCCGCCACGTAAACAAACACGGCGACAGATGCAGCCTAATAGATTCTCAGTGTTACTTCCTCTGCAGTTCCTTGTCGTCGCAACAGAATACACCGCCGCTGTTCAAATAATATTGTCATTAAATTATCATTGCCTGTATCTTTTGAAACACGGTCGGAACATAAATTTTAGAAAACTTATATTATGTACCACGTGTAACAACTTAAAATAATAAATTATACATACCGATCGTTAATTTTAGGTACGATTTGAGGTTCTGTTGGTATAGTTAAACATAATTATATTAATAATATAATACAATGACTTTTTTATTTGCGGATCAATAAAAGTAATTCACAATGAACTCGATATATTTATTTTTTTGCTTCTATATTAGTTTTTCATATTGATCTAATGATCGTTTGCCATGTCCATTAATAATTCAAGTTAAATATAGTCAAATAGGGTTGTCGTATAATAAAAGGTTAGGGTTAAGGTATGTAATTTAATATACCTACATGTAAATATACTTATAAATATTGGACATTATATTTAAAAAAAAAATATTTTTTAACTACCGAACCCTACTTTATTGACTGTATGAAAAATAATATTAAAATATGATGAATAATAAAAACATAATAAAAGTCTCCAATAAATAGTGTATTTGTAAAATTACTTTTATGATGATTTTTTTTTTTGTATACCAAATATTTTAGGTATCACCTGACTTCATTGAAATGTATTTGATTTTATAATTATATACATATTTATAAGATGACAAAAGATTAAATTAACTATGCATATAAATAACAATAATAATTTACTACCTATGATAGAAAGAACACTGAGTGAACGTATCTATATCAAAATTCAAAATCAAATCGGTGTAACTGATATACATAAAATAGTTAGTAATATTTTTCTGGCACCTAAATGGCGATCAATATAATCTAATAAATAAGTAACTGATGATATTAATACCTGAAGACTGAAAGTTAGGTAAAAGTGCCCCGTCATAAAATTATCAGACATACAAATTAAAACCTAACCAATTAGATATAAAATAAATCTAAACGAGAAAGGATTTGATGATTTAGAAAATATTTTCTACAAAACAGCTCAAAAAAGATCACGTAAGAATTTCTAATTTTTGTTTTTATTTTTATAAACTTTTTAAAATTAATATCCACAAGTTCATGTTTGTAATATAATGTTACTAGTTGGATATTGGACGTTTTATTCGATGTACTACAATAATTGTATATATTTTTTATTTTTTTAGTCATGCAAGGAATCGGAGACTGAAATAATGCACACGTTTATTCAGATTTATTCATTATATTTTGTAATTTTTTTAATAGTTCATTAATACAATAAAATTTTCATTTTAGGCTTTAGTATTATTTTAACTACCTATTTAAGATTACTAAGATTAGTATAAATAAATACAATTATTTTTATTTAGTAACAAATAGTGGATGTATAATGAACTCAACAGTTAAAAATATTACACGGTAGTTTTTCATTGGGTTACTTAGATTTACTATAGAGAATATATGTTAAAAATATTAAAATCTGTGGTTTTAAGGTATTGCGTTTCACGTATATAGATACTAGATAGTAAGTACCCAAGTGTAATGCAGTTGTAAATGTATGGGTCCATGGTTGGTATATGGAGCTCTACCCAGAGGGCCATGTTCATGTAAATTAAAATAAGTTCGCAATAATAATTTCGGAGGTTTATTGGGTAGGCATCTAACTCTTATGTGTGTAAGAAATGTCTGTATGTCCACGATTTTGATAGTTCAATAATGTTATAACTACATACTGCCCATACGACCAACTGTTACGGAATTATAAAACATATTAAATAACAATTTTTAGGACAAGTGACTACTAAGTTACGAAAATCGAGTTTTGGATTTTTTTTTGTTTTTTTACTTAAATACATTTTTTAACATTATAACGATATGTGATGCCTAAATTGTAGCAAACCGCTACATGTTTTAGGTGGAGTTGGTGCTAGAATTTTCGGTACTTGACAGACGACTGCTGCTTCGGTTAAGCTGTTCGCGTAGGCCATCGAACATACTTTTCCTAGTTTTCCTGCCGTTGGCGGACATTTCGCCGACGGCGTTAGACACGTGTGAAGTAACTGCGTCGAGGGTGCCAGTGACCATGCCCACGACCGGCAAATCTCCAACGATGTCGTCAATGCTCCTGATGCCGTTGGCCAAGTAACCACTACCGGTGGCCACGGTGGCGCTGATTCCGTCAAAAAGCTGACTCACCAGGTATCCCAGAGCAAGCGTGGCCCGGCCACCGGCTTGGGCAATCTCCTCCAATGATTTATTGGTTTCACTAGTAAAGTCCGATACCGTCGATCTAGTGTTCTTGATCAGTGACTTAAAAATTTCACCGACGTTCTCCACATTATTTATTGGCGTCTTGTCCGACACATTCGAGGCCGTTTTACTTGGTGTGGTTGGAGGTTTCGTCGATTGGGAACCTGCAGGCACGGGTGTAGTGTGAACGTTGCCCAGCTGTAATAGGAAAATAAAAATAATCACGTTATCAACTGTCACACTGGGAGTGAGTAAATGGGCCATGGGAGAGGTCTAGTTCCAGGGGGAACCAATGTTAACAGCAGTCTCCTCTCTCGTTCTCGATAACACGGGAAAAAAAGAAGTCTAGTTCCAGGTTTTTGGGTATTTTTAATTTTAATAAAAAAACATTAGATTTAAGAAAAAAAAATCTATAACTTAAAAGAATCTTGTTTTCTATGACTCTATAATAGTTTTACATACTACCATCTAATCGTTGATGTACATTAAATTAAGTTAATCAATGAGATAGGAAGAATGCCTATTTATTTAATTCACACTAATAATTTAAACGATTGGTAAAATAAAAATGAAATATTAACTGTTACGCACATAGAATAATGATCACATGTAAAAGTGGTTTATTAAAACGTTTGTTTAATTCGTTAATGCAGAAATAATATTAGTGATATAATTATTGTTAATAAGAAGTATGAACGCCGAATAATAGCTGGCATTACCATCGACGATATACATTTTATGTCACCTATATTGTAAGATCTAATGTTGTGAAAATATTTTTTATAGTTCTAGAACGATGTGTTATGTGTTAAATTTTTTAATACATAAATATATGACCTTTTGTAAAAACTATTCTAAAAAAATGTACATTCTGATTGAACATATTGAATGGTTTACCTTCGGGCATAGGTGCAAAAAATCTGACCATTAATAATATATTTTGGTTCTTCCATTTTAACAAAAGTAATAAAGTGAAAATCCAAACTTAAAGCTGAATAGACTTTTACATTTAAAAGCAAAAGGCAAATCTTAGAGATAATCTATGACGAATGTATTTTTTAAAATTTTTGAAACCGGACAGTTTGTTGTAGGCATGGTTTTGTATTTTTATCAATCTAAAATATTAATTATTTTTCAATTTTCACATAAGTAGTAGGTACTGAACTACTTTTCAATTCAAATAACCTTTAAACGCAAACATAAATAAATATTTTTAATAATAAACCTAGATCATAATAATAAATATTCATGTTGTATATTAAAAAAAAATATATATATATTTTTTTTATGAAGGTAGGTAACAACAAATATTATTGATTTTTAGTATTAGGTAAATATAATTATAAATAAATATTAGTTCTTTAAATTTATTCATAAATACTCGGGACAAAACAATTAAAAATGCATACCTGGAAAAAACAACCAACCAACAAGTAAATTAACATAGTTTTAGAATTTTTAGCGACACAAGCCATTTTATAAATTGTGTTTTTATCGAAATTGAATTGAACCAAGTCACTTGTAATATGCATGTAACGCTGAAAGATCACAATTTTTATACAGTTATCATAACGACAGAATAAATAATCAATTAGCAATTAAGTAATATACATGTGTTGTTTACAGAAGTGCAATAAACGTTATACTCAGTCTACATTATAAAATTATCAATTAGGCGATTTAATTACAACCAGGATTTACATTTCTATCAGTCTCCAAAACAAACATGAATACATTAGTATCCCTCATTTATCTTCGTATTTACGTTTTTTTTTTTTTTTTTTTTTTTTTTTCATGTCTCATACACGAGGTTTGAACTTTGAGGTCATAATTCTTATAAGGTAGTAAGGTAATAAAATAAATAATTTCTAATTATAATAACTTATTTTATTTTTTTTAATCTACATAAGACTTAAATATAATCTAAGTAGTTAGATATGTAACCAATTAGGTATTAGTAATGAATGTATTGTGGAATGCTAAATTTTTGACAATCAACTGAGTTTTATTCTTAAATTAGGCATACATTTTACTCTTTCAACAATTAATATTGTACCTACTTAGAGGTGTATTCATTTTATATAATAAGTAGGTATATAATAATATAATATACCAATAAATAAAATAAATATTGTAATGAGCATTTAGACTTTGAATATAAAGTTTTAGATTTAAAGCGAAATTTGAAATACATTGGTTTAAAATTATATGTTATTTTTGTCGACTAACATTTTTGTAATATATTTACGTTATGTAAATAAGAATAACTTATGTTGGTTATCCATTTATACTATTGGTACTAATGTTGTATTCTTGTATTAAAAAAAAAAAAATCGTATGGACTGAAATTATTATTATATTTATTATTTATCTTACATGCTTAGATAACTCACATTTCAGTATGAGGTTACTTATAATTTGCACTAATTCATTATTATTATATTATTAAGTAATTTATGTTAGTTAATTAAAAAGTGAATAATTTTATAGCAAAACAATCTTATTGAAAGTAATTTATAAGAATGTGACGAATTCATTGTTGAACTTAAAATAGTATATAATGAGAAAACAACAACATTTTGTACTTAGTATGGTGATTCATCAATGGATGCGACTCTTTTCACCCAAGCATATTATAACACTTTTGATCACATTTTTATAATACATACTTAGGGAAACGCTTACTTTATTATTATTATTACGTCAAAGTATTTTTTATAAGATTTTTTACAATAAGCCTCGCAAATAAAATATTTACGTTATTAAAAAAATTTGTTTTTATATAAATTCCAGAATGGATTTGTGTTAAGAATAGGTACTATAAATTTAAAAAAAACTTATGTAAAAATATAAATATTAAATTTACAATTTATGACAATTAAATACCATTGATTTAATAAAATCATACCGTTATTCCTGTTTTATATTGTTTTTTACTTTTTGCTCATTTTCCGTTTTCGGCACGGTCTTAGAAGATAAGATCCGACAACTCTGACTTATCAGTGTTACGCTAAATTGTGCAGATTTATTCAAAATTTTGCCGTTGTGAAATTGAGTATTGGCAGTTATACGTTTTTAAGGCTAGGTTAAAATCACAGAAATTGCCCGAATCGCCGTTCGCACTCCTCAGTCCTCAGTGTCAATGTATTTTTTGTCATGTGTTAGGACCCGTTTTACAATCATAGTTTAAACCTCGGTTATATTTGAACCACTGATTTTACCGGCCGAATACCGTGGTTTAACCGGAGTTCAACTAATTGTAATACGGGCCCTTAGACGTCAATGGCTCAGTTAATCAGTTTGGACAATTTGGCAGTTTGGCACTGTATCGTAAGGCATGAGTGCAGGACTAAATAAATTATAATTATTTCATAAACTATATAGCCATTAGCCATAGTACTAGTGGATGGTTACTGGTTAATCATGGGGTACTACATTTTACAATATATTTTGTGAGTATATAGGGCTCGGAAGTTGTCCCATTTACATTTATTTTTTTGGGGTTTTTAGATTTATTGCTAAGTTACCTAGAAATTAATTTCATGACCCTACAACAAAAATACTAAATATTTGTTTTCGTCAAAATAGTACTAGTAGTGTTTAATGCATTACAAGGCTGTATTAAATCTTCCAACTAATATTAAAATTGGTTAAGATTAAATATACTTTTATACTATACTTGTTTTACTATGATGGTATCTTATTCTCAGAAAATGTTAATCGTTTATGAACTGAATATGGTATTGCATTTGGTTTCAAATTTCACTTATAACACTTAACCAGGCACTTATTTCTAGAGAAATATCGTTAAAACGTTTGTTAAAAATAGAATGAAAAGATCCACATGCATTGGTTATTCTTATTCATTTCAAAATATTATCTGCCCAAATACTAGGTGAATATAAAAAATCTTCCGAGATGTATAGTTATCGGTTAAATATCCACCGTAATTCGTCGATTTGTTGTTTACTGTGCAAGAAGAAAGTAGTTCCTCAACAAAACAATTCGCTTCATCTGAATTTAAAAATATCTTGATGAATAACCATTATAAACTTTCTAATTTATAAATCTATAGTTTCCCAAATGTTATTATAGCTGTACTATATTTAAAATATTTTAAACAGACCATTGTTGACATAAATTGTGCATTAATAATTTTAAGTAAGTGTTTCCCAAAGTGCGTATTATAAAAATGTGATCAAAAAGTGCTTTTTCCATTCTTCAACAATTCCAAATCTAGTTTTCATAGTCTGACGACCAGATTTATTGTATTAAATTATTAGTCTAGTTTCTAAGTCTTCTAGTTTAGTTTAGCTACTTAAAAAAAAAATATTTTCAAATATAAATAGTGCTTAAGACAGTGTTACAATTAATATCAATTTTAATTTTGAAATTGAATATGTAGGTATAACCTTGTAGAAGATTAATATTAAATTTTCTCAATATTTTCTCATAGTAATAAATCGATGCTGAAAAATATAAACAATTGTTTAAAAAAAAAATGTATCAGCATTCTCAACTTGAATTAAGCTCTAATGTGAACCGTTTTTTTCTTTAAAAATGTACTGTTTCTTTGAAATAAAATAGTATCAAATGCTAATACCTACCTTGTACCATGATGATATTATAATTGAAATGATTTCTAAACATATACATTTTATATTAATATATTATGCTTGGCTTCCTTTGATTAAAATATTTATTTTTGTGTTAATATTACTATACATCTATAAGAATATTTTGAACCAATATTTATATAATTATGTTATATATTTTGTATGGGCACTTTCCAATCATTTGCTTTTGTCTAATACATTTTTAATTCACATTAATAGGTACCTATTTACATTTAATTTTAAATCTGTAGGGAATCCGATATTTTCATACATTTTAAAATAAAGATAATAATCGAAAATGTATTTATTATTTATTATTCATTAAACTCATAATTAATTTAATTTCACTAGCATACGAATCAATTAAATAAACAATCGAGTGATCAAAAAAACAAAATATATGTCTTCAAAATTGGAATTTAATGACTTACTAGTGATAATTAATATGATTGCATTAGTTTTTATTATTATGGTTCTATAATTTATATCGCATAACGTTCATGCATTTTTATGGATAATGCGTATTTTGACAATAAGTGTTTTTTACAAGATATATTTTTTAATTTATAAAAATAAATCATAGACAAGACATAATATTATAACGTAGGTACTTAGTACTTAGTTTAAGCAGTCTACTCTCAACAGCGTTCAGGTATTGAAAATAAATTTACAATCGGTGTGAGTAATATGATTATTATTATTATAAATTATAATCATATAATATATAATATTTAGCTCATATTTTAGACAATATTAAATCAGCAACTCTACGAAGCTGCAGATTTTTGGCAAGAAAAAACATAACGACTAAAAGTGCTCATCGTTATTTACACATTTTTTTTTAAAAACAATTGTAAGTTTATTATGATATGTCACTAAATATTATAATATAATAATAATAAAGATAATTCGTGCTGGAATCGCTATTCTCTGCTAAAAATGTTGCCTAGAAGACCCGACCAACTCCGACTACCATTCTTCACTAATTCTCCCATTCTGCTGGCGGTGTTGGTGCCAAAGTTCACGGCCGATTCGTTCATTTTGTGTAAGAACGCCATCATGTTCTTTCTGGACTCCGACGCCATGTCCGCCGAGTCAGAGTACGCAGAGGCGACACGATTTGCCACCGACTTTGCCCTGCTAGTCAGACCGCCAAGAATGCTCCCCACATAGGATGTATCACTCGTATTAGGGACATCCACTAAATTCGTCTGCGGATCGGGTGCCGCGCGACCACCGCCGACCTACGTACGTAGCAAATATCGAGACATTAAAACCGCCTTAAAAATAAAGTTCCTTAGAATTTAAAAATATTAATCATGTGTTTTCTCGTCCCAATATTAATATTGTATACTTGTATTATTGAGTTAACTATTTTACACTATAGGGGAGGTTAACCTTAAACTTAACTGACTCTTCTTCTAGAACATATTGTAAATCGTGCAATAGTGAAATATTGAAATGTAACGGTTAAATGGTAGTGGCATTACACACAGCGATGATAATATTAATCAAATAAAAATAGTGTTCTAAAATATATGATGACAGGATTGTACAATTATTTAAGCTACAATATATATTTTTTTTATTAAATAAAATTAAAAAAATTAAGTAGATTCAAATAGTCCAAGTCCACTTGATTTTTGGTGATTGTTTATTTATGTAGGTATTAATAGGGAATGTTCCTCCTATTAACACAAACGACTGTTTTTGTAATATTTTACTACCTAAGCAATATACTCTTAGTAATTAATTTTTTTTATAATTTTTTTTTTTCATGTTTATTTGATTTTGATATTGTCATTATTTTGAACATTCAATAAAAGTGATTCAAAGACGTGATCTTTCTAAAAAATAAATAAATATGATTAAAAGTTAAATTTTTGATTTTCATTAATAAAATAACATTATTATTTATACAATTATGGGTTTTCTAATTTTAAACAATGAGGATAAACATTTGATTTGCTCTTGGTTTATAAGGTATACATTAGCGTTTTCTAACGCTTATTGTACGTAAATTAATGTTCGTATTGAATATAATAGTATTATTTAAAGAATGTCTTAGTTTTCTCATCTCGATATTGTGACTAAAGGTCGCCACACACTGTGGCGGTAAAATTCTTTTGTCTTGATGGTGCCGCTGTGGTGGCGGTAAAATTGAGTCCGGCTTCATTTTGCCGTAACCGCCACCGCCACCGCCACCGCCACCACCACCGCCACTACCACCGCCACCGCTACTGCTGCAGTGTGTGGCGACCTTAATAGTTTTATTTTTTTTTTTTTTTTTAACCAAATTTTATTATAGTGGTTAATATTTAAATAATTATTTTTCAAGAATTATAACAATTACATTATAAACCTATTACTATAAATATAAATAAATAAAAAAAAAAAAAAAATAGAAAAAATTAAAATTATTTAAGACGAATATTTTAATGTGGAAGTTAATGGGATATTACTGCATTTATTGCACCCTAAGATTGTGATTAAGTACCAACTAGATGTGAAAAAATGAATATGAGAAATTTTTTTTTATCAGCTAAAATTTTAATTTTAATTTTGAAAACTATCAAACATATATTTATGATCAATAAAATTAGATTATTTTATCATATATAAACAATAATTAAATATATATGTATATTGTACAATATACATTAATGCATTATTTAAACAAATAAATATATAATTTAAAGGCAGTTAGTAAGTTTCAAAAAAATCAAAATCATAATGATTATGAAAATTTATTAGTTTACTCTAATGACATTAATATAACTATGTAAGCTACTATTTTAGTATGAGTGTTTCCTTTAAAAATAAATTAGAATAATTTGTAACTATGTATTACTTTAGTATAAACAATTTACATACTTGGAATAAACAAGCCACCAATAAATAAAATATCATATGTTTAGTATAATTCTGATGTATACAAGTCATTTTATAAATTGTATTGATGTCAAAACTTAATTTGGCCAAGTGAAATTCAATGCGGAACTTATACAAAAATATTCGGAGTGGTCGCTTTTATTCTGTGATCAAAAAAATGGTTATATGTTTAACAATTTATCATAAATTAATATACACAAGTGTGTTTACCGAAGTATATTAAACGTCGTACCTAATTATTTTTAATGGGAAATTATCAATTAACCAGTTTAATTGCGATTACAATTTACATTTCAAACCGTCTCAAAAACAAACACTTGTACATTTATTGTTCTAATGTACATGGCAGTATGTTTATAACATCACATTTATTTGATCACAAATGCGTATTCTTTATTTCTAAAGTAACAATCGCTTTAAAAATGATTTAACTGCTCTATTGAAATTTGTAAAAAACTATAAAACAATGTACATTATTAGAGTTAAACTATGAGTGAACATTGGGTGTCCAATAATTTTTTATCAATTTTACTTTTAGATTTAGAACTAATGCAAGGTTAGCAAACAATTTTTTTTTTAAACATATTATATTAAATCAAAAATATTTTTACATAACATTCATGCAATACCTACTTGATATATTTTTTAAACTTATCTATCTACGTATATTATATTATACTATTGTATTAAAATATTATTTTCGGAAGAATTCTTACCTTTACCTTACCTGGGTGTTACATTGTCGTAAAGGGTTATTTTTATTTTCATTTTTGAGCCATAGTGCTAAGAAAATCTGATTATCTTTTCCAATTATATATTTATTCTAGTTATTATTTTAGTTAAAACACTTGTCCTTCAAAAACTCGAAACTTTTGCAGGTATGCAATATTTTCGTTCATAATATTATTCTACTGAAACTGAGATAAACCTGGTAAATTATTCCCAACAATAACAAAGTTTTTTTTTTTATTTGCAAATTATTTATGTCAAAATAAACAATTGTAGTTCTTTTTTTAATATAACCAGTAAATTATTGTTGGTAATTAAGATACTACAGATTTAATTACAAGATTTATTAGGTATGGAAATGATAGTTGATCGCGTCATATTTAAATAATTATATAAATTGCTAATAATTAATATTAATAGGTAAATTGATTATATCTAATAATTAAAACTTCCAATGCAAATTACAAGTCTCGAGCTTGTGGAAAATGAAACAATTTGAGTTATGGCTGTAAGTCGGTTAATTGAATTATGGATACTTGATGTCAAAAAAAATCAATTGAAATCTTTTATCACTACAGTTAATTTTAATATCTTTTTATAAGAAAATATTTAGTAAGGGTTCAATTATTAATTTTTATTTTACTAATTCATTTGAATTAGCAAAACTAATTTGAAAAACAAAATTTTTTATCTAGAAAATTAATTATTAGTTATCTTGTCTCCGAAACGTGACTCCTGGTTAGGGTTTTTTTTCTATAGATAAATTTGAAAATTATAGTTAAGGTTGGTTTTCAAACAACATTATGTGGTGTAGCATAATAATTTCACTTTAGTAAGGACTACATACTGTTTGATATTACCACGTTTGAAACAAATAACACTGTCAACGGGTTTCCGATTAAATAATATATTTCGTTGGTAAGTATAATTTGGCACAAACTTAATGTATAAAACTATTTAAGACCAACAGCAATAAAACAAAAATGTTACTTTTTTCAATTTTATTTCAGATTAATATGTTTTTAAAACTAATTGATTATTGAATAACGTACAACTTATTTTAACGATTATTTCTCATTCTTATTAATTTTAATCTAGTCGAGCATACTTAAAGAATTAATGTAAGACATAATATTATTTTCCCTGCATATTCACACATTTTCGATATTAATTTTAAATGTGTGCATCATGCTATGACTTTTGTAATTTTTTTTATAGACAATTCATTTTCTCAAAAAATTATCTCAAAGTTTATATTAAGTCCCCATACTAAAAGCCAATTGATCTCAATCTTTGTGAACATTGAAAATATGAAATTTAAATCACTTACAATATTTTTTGGTTACCTAATTAAAACGCATATAACGTTATGGGTATAATAGTTAATTGAAAATATAAAAAAGTGGGCTAGTGAGTATCGCTCTGCTGTATTGTAAGATGGAGAGTAGGTCAATTTTTCGCGATTTTTACATATTTCGTAATCACTTGAACTTTAATTGCTTATAAACAAAATGGTGACTGAAGAATTTTGTTTTTTTTTTTTTTGCTACGATACTTACAACTTGTAATAAACTTTATATTAAATTTTAAAGATTTTTTAGACAGCCAATTTTTTTTTTATAGGCATTTCAATAAAAAAAAAGCGGGTAAGTCGTGTATGTCACTCTGCTGTACAGTAGGTTACAAGTGGGTTACTGTAATGGATGGAATTAAATTTGAATCCAATGATATTATATCATTGTTTACAAAAAACGATTCTGAGCGAAGACGGTTTATCTGTCTAGGATATATTATAGAGTATTAAAAATTTTCAAATCTTAGATTTAAAAAGAAAAATTGTTATGAATTTCTAGCTTAAAATAATTTACGAATTTTCGTGATTTTTACGTATGTTGTCAAAATTAAAATTTGAATGCTTGTAAAAAAAAAATTGTGACTACGCATTTCTTTTATTTTTCAATTTTTATTGTAAAAATATATTATGAGTCTTGTATTAAATTTTCAAATCTTAGATATAAAAAAAATTTTTTTTATGAATTTCTAGCTTAAAATAATTTCTGTATTTTCGTGATTTTTACATAATATGTTGTCAAAACTCAAACATTGAATGCTTAAAAAAAAAATTGTGATTATGTATTCCTTTTATTTTGCAACTGCAATTGTAAAAATATGTTAGGAGCCTTGTATTAAATTTTCAAATCTTAGAATTAAAAAGGAAAACTTTTATGAATTTCTATCTAAGATAATTTGAACATTGCCGTAATTTTTACGTATTTAGTCAAAATTTGAACTGCTTATAAAAAAAAATTGTGACAATATATTTCTTTTATTTTTCAATTGCTATTGTAAAAATATATAATGAGCCTTGTATTAAATTTTCAAATCTTAGATATAAAAGGAAAAGTTTTTATGAATTTCTAGCATAAAATAATTTACGAATTTTCGTGATTTTTACATAATATGTTGTCAAAATTCAAACTTTGAATGCTTATAAAAAAAATTGTGACTATGTATTTCTTTTATTTTTCAACTTCTATTGTAAAAATATGTTAGGAGCCTTGTATTAAATTTTCAAATCTTAGAATTAAAAAGAAAAACTTTTATAAATTTCTATTTAAGATAATTTGAACATTGCCGTAATTTTTACGTATTTAGTTAAAATTCGAAATTTAAATGCTTATAAAAAAAAATCGTGCCTACGAATTTTTAATATATTTTAACTTCTATTGTTACAATGTGTTAGAAGCCTTGTATTAAATTTTCAAGCTTTTCTACCGAACAAATACATTTTTATCGATATTTATAGAAAAAAAAACTAAAAAAGTTGAAAAATTAAAATGTCAGTAAACGGCTCAAAACAAATCTAAGTATTTTGAAAATTTTATCAAATATATAAAACTCCTATATAAACATTCAGTCAAAATTTCAAGAATCTGCGGTAATTTGTTTTAGAGTTACACCAAAATAAGGAAATCGCTAAAAGTGAAAATTCAATGTTGTAAAAATTTAAATTTCAAATGCTCATAAAAATTTAATTTGAATTTCCGGTGGAATTTTTATTTTCGATAAAGATTGAAAAACTTGTAAGGAATCTTGTATTAAATTTTTAAATCTTAGATTTAAAAAGAAAATTTTTTATAAATTTCTAGCTTATTTGTGAATTTTCGTGATTTTACGTATTTTGTCAAAATTCAAACTTTGAATGCTTATAAAAAAAAATGGTGACTATGAATTTCTTTTATTTTTCAACTGCTATTGTAACAATATGTTAAGAGCCTTGTATTAAATTTTCAAGCTTTTCTGCCTAACAAATAAATTTTTATCGATGTTAATTTAAAAAAAACTAATAATGATCGAAAATTTGAAATGCCTATAAATAGTTCAACTTAAGTTGAAATTTTTTGAAAATTGCATGGTGGATAGAATATACTTATATAAACATTAGGTGAAAATTTCATGTATCTATGGTCATTTGTTTTAATGTTACATCAAAAACCAAAATCGATTTTGTCGAAAAATGAGTGTGCGTAAAATTTCCCGTTTTTCCCTTAATTTTTAGTTTGTTTTTCTCAATTATTTAGAAAAGTATTAAGAATTTTTTACTTTTGACCCCCCAAAGTACCAAATAGATTCACTTTCTGATCGAACGAGGTACTGAAGTCAAAAATCGAAGCATTTTTACTGCCCCAAAACGTGATGACAGACACAAAAAAAAAAAAAAAAATACACACATCATGGTAAAATCAATACATTCATCGCTCCGCTCAGAATCTAAAAGTAAGAAGAATCGAAAATTTAATTTGCCTATAAAAGCTTAAAAAAAAAATAATAATATTTTGAAAATTTATTTGTAAATAGATTACGCTAATATAAACATTTGGTGAAAATTTGAAGCATTTATAATAATTCGTTTTTGAGTTACAGTAAAATAAAAAAATCAATTTTTGTTTAAAACCGATTATTCGTAAGCATTCCCGTTTTTTCTTTGTTTTTTTATGGTTTATCCTGACGCTTTTGAAAACTATTGAAAATTTTACTTTTGGTCCCGAAAGTACCAACTAGAGTACCAACATTTTTCTTTTCAAAGAGGTGCTGAAATCATAATTCAAAACACTATTACTACTCCAAAATGTGATGACAGACACACAAAAAATTTAAAAAAAAATTTAAAAAAAAACATACATCATTGCAAAATCAATAAATTTCTAACTTCGCTCAGAATGTAATATCAAACAACCTAGTGTTATGAAATAAGTAAGTACAAAATATTTTTACTTATATTATTTATTTATTTTTCACTAATTTATAAGCAATAACAATTTAAAACTTTAAAAAATTTAAGTCTTCAAATAATGTTGTTTTAATAAGATTTGTATCATTTTTCCAGTCTATTCTTGCATACTTTGATCAAGATTTAGGATTGTAATCGAATGCTTCCAAATAGAAATAACTTCATCATTACTATTAGTTACATGTTTTTAAAATCTTAGAAACAGTTTGGCAACAATTAATTAATCAATATTGACCAATATGCTGTTGCCTTGCATCTTCTATCCAAATAACACCACTTACCAAGATAAAAAATATACCTATAATACCATAATATTATTGTTTAATATCATTAGTGTTACAATATTATTGGGCGCCCATTACAATAATGGTTGTGTAAGGGATTATAAAAATTATTTTAAATTTTTTTTAAACTATATTATTATGATATTTTTAGTAAGTACTTAGTTTAGCATATTAAGTTTTATTTAAATTGTATAGTAATTAGTTATATTATTTTATTTGCAATTATTATAATATAATGTACGTTCCTAAGAGGTAATAATGTAATAAAATTGTATACATTTTTTATTCACAGCTTCCGTCTTTCCAGCCATCCCTCCATCGCTCATTAACTTGGTTACAATCAAATAATGGTTTACCGAGTTTTTTATTAACGTGATTATGTATACGACAAAGCCAATCCGATAGGGATTGTTGAGAATTTGTTTCAGGAGGTTGACTATCTAAACTGTGGAAAAACAAGATTTACAATTGCTTATTTTGAACAAGTTTATATTCTCTTTGACTTATAGCCATGTATTATATTATATATATATTATATATTATTTATATTATATTATAAACATCAAACTATAGTCAGTCTTGTATAAAAGAAACTTTTCAAAATTATTTAAATACTCAGTAAAAAAGTTTATAGCTACTTAGAACTTTGTTTATGTTATAAGTCTACAGTAAGTACCTTATTCATTTTCATGGTTTACGTGCATTTTGTTCATAATCTTGCTACATTTGATGAAACTATAAATTATTTATCTGTTTTTTATTTCAAAGTAAAAATATTTTATTTAATACTAATATTATATTGACTTTTCAATAGTTATTTTTATTATAGATTCTGAGCGGAGCGAGGAATTTATTAACTTTACCATGATGAGTGTTTTTTTATTTATTTATTCATTTTTTTTGTGTCTGTCATCACGTTTTGGGACAGTAAAAGTGCTTCGATTTTCGACTTCAGTACTTTATTCGATCAGAAAGTGATATGAGAAAAATTCTTAATATTTTTCTATATAATCATCCCGCTTATTGTTTATCCCAAACAAACTAAAAATTAAGGGGGAAACGGAAAATTTTACGCTCAATCAGTTTTCGACAAAATTAATTTTTGTTTTCGATGTAACTTTAAAACAAATTACCATAGATACATGAAATTTTCACCGAATGTTTATATAAGTATATCCTATCTACGATGTAATTTTCGAAAAATGTTGACTTAAGTTGAACTATTTATAGGCATATGCAATTTTTGATCATTATTAGTTTTTTAAAATTACTATCAATAAAAATGTATTTGTTGTGTAGAAAAGCTTGAAAATTTAATACAAAGCTCCTGACACATTGTTGTAATAGCAGTTGAAAAATATTAAAAATACATTGTCATGGTTTTTTTATAAGCATTTAAAATTCAAATTTTGACTAAATACGTAAAAATTACTGCAATGTTCAATAGTTATCTTAGGTAGAAATTCATAAATGTTTTTCTTTTTAAATCTATAAAGATTTAAAAATTTAATACAAGGCTCCTAACATATTTTTACAATAGCAGTTGAAAAATAAAATAAATATATAGTCTCAATTTATTTTATAAGCATTCAAAGTTTGAACTTTGACAACATACGTTAAAATCACGAAAATTTCTTTTTATATCTAAGATTTGAAAAATTTTAATTATCTATAATACATCCTAAATAAATAAACCGTCTCCACTCAGAATCGTTTTTCGTATACAATGATATAAATATCATTGGATTCAAGTTCAATTCCATCCATTACAGTAACCTACTTCTAACCTACTGTACAACAGAGTGACATCCACGACTTACCCGCCTTTTCGTAATAAAAATTAAAATAAAAAAATATTTTATTTTAAATAGATACAGTTATTTTGAGAAAGTATTTAAAAAACGAATTGAGTAGGTATTTAAACATTATTTGAATAATAGTACTCAAAATATAATTTAAAAGACTAACTATAATCGTGCTTGAAATAAAATACAAATTATCATAACTAATTACATACAGTGTTGTGAAATCCCGCGCACATGTTTCACAAGGATAAAGACGGCCGATTAGTCTAAAAAAATTATCCATATCTTTCTGTTGTTGATGAGAAGGTTCATCTGGATAGTACGCCACCATCGAGTGAAGTAGATTCCAGGTATGATATCCTATAGATAAATAATATATTAAGTATAGGCTAAAAGTCTACAAGATTTGTATTTTATGATGCTCCAAACCAGGTGATATTTGCATAATATAAGCTAATTTCAAAGGTTAAAATTAGTTGAATTAAAACGCATGAGGCCTAAATTGAAAATTAAAATATTACCATATGTCCGTTCATTTTGTAAGTTTAAAGAAGACTAATATGTAATTTAATATTTGTTTTATTTTAACATTATTTTTATATTACTAAAATGTGAGTATGGACAGAATAAACTAAACACGGTGTAATGATTTCACAAAGCTTAATAGAAAGTTAACGATTATGTTATCATTATTATATTTTTATTTATTGCTAAATCTTTGTACTTAAATATTTTTATAACGTATTGCACTGTTTTAATGTTTTTTGGATAAATATTTTTTCCTTATTAAAAGCTTTGGTTGACGGTTGTTATAAGTGGAGACTGTATGTTGTTATAACGGTTTAGGACTTAACTTATCAGATTTTTTATATTTTTCTATAAAAATCACTTAATAGCGTGAGTGATCTATGAATGTGTCTTATAATATTAGAATCTATATTTAAAATTGTATTAGGCATATTTGATATTTATACTAGATTTATTGTACGTAAAGATTCATCATTAATTTTATCATATTATTTTTGTTTTTTTAAGTACTCTAGTAGTAGACTCTTTTAAGGCCTCAGCCTAAGTTGAAACTGTTTATACCATATAATAACATAATATACTATGAAGGTACGCTTAAAAAGGGTGATGTTTGACTGTTTGAGTTTCGTTTAGTTGCCTCAAAAGAAAGCTATAGCGGCGAGATTGTGATAAATATTGGTGATCCATCCGTATGCATAGAATAACTTATTAATAAAACTTATATTGTAAATAACGTGATAATTTGACTTACCTAATTTTGCTTTATCCAATGGACAGTCTTCCATATAATTTTCGTAAATATATTAAATTTTTTAAATTTTGAATAGCTTAAAATTATAAACACGTATATTACTAAGGCAACAAACAAAAGTTGCGTTACTAATCTACTGTTTGCGTAATCTTATCTTATAATAGTATCTAATCATGGTTTCACCGATTACATCATACATTTTACTCAAGATTAAAAAACATCCGTTAAATCATATTTTAATGATAATATTAATTTTATAAAATACCTTGGAATAATAACCTATTGTTTATAGTTTCGTCTATAATTAAAAAAAATGTAATAGGTAATCAGTATATATGTGTTTCTTTTAGACAAACTATTTTGTTTTGAATGAAATTATTTATATTCTTTGAGAGTAAATAACATTTCATGTAACTTCTGACTTCAACGTTAGTTAAGCTTTATGTTAATTAAATTATAAGTACATGTTGTGTTATATTGTTATACGCACATACTATTTTATTGTTGATTTTTTTTAAATATTAATGCAAATTATCATTATTCAAAAAACATTTTAGCAATATAAGTTAAATTAAAATATTACTTAAAAAACTAGAAATTTAAAAATGTATTTATTTTATTCGTATTATTGAAATCATCATATATATCTAACTAGTGACTTCCTTAATTTATATTATTTACTACCTACTCATTATATGTTATGAATTGTTCATAGGAGTTAAAAAGCATCATCGACACGTGCCCAAAGAGCCAACAGGAAATATGTACTTTTAAAATGTTGTTTCACAATATTTGAATAATAATAAATTATTGATTTATTGGAAATCAAATAATTGATCTTAATTTGAGAATTTGTTATTATGATCGTATGTTTTCAATTAAGTAATCAATAAATTACTATTATTTTTTAAAAATTGAAATCGTCTATAGATTTCATGCAAATTATTATGCACGTATGATTTATTATTATTAAAAAAGAAACATTTAACGACTTAAAAAAATATATATAAATAAGAATATAATTGCGTATTTTTATAATAAAAATAAACGAATAATTGTATAAGTCTATAAATATTAAGTATCGTATACATATTTAAAGCTTGGACAAAAAAATGAAAAGAAGAGCATGATTAGAACTTACTTAGAAGCACTTAAATTTGATTTAGTTTATGATAATATACATAATAGTCATCATATCGAGAACATATTTTATTGTTGAACAACATGTAGAATATTCGGACAAACAAACAAATAACAGTGCTAAAATAGCCTATTTCTAAATAAATACAATTATTACAACTTGTTTGTGGTTTAATTTGTTAAGTAGGATGTTTGCGGAAGAAAATCTCCTGAATAATATAGAATATATCTTAAATTGTTCAAAATTAATAATTCAAAAGTAGTGAATGAATGTCAAAACCGAATCTTTTGACTCCGTTTTACAAATGTACACCATAACGTTCATAACATATTTTCATTTTAAGTTATTAGCTTTTATAGCTATTAAAGTAAATTCACCTTTAATTAAAATTAAAGATAATAATACTATATATATAGTACCACGTAAGTTTTTATTTATATTTTTGTTTTAAACTGAGTAAGTAAAATATTACAACTTTAAAAGGTTCATAAGTGCCATTAAATTTTAAAGATCTATATAAGTAAAGTATATACATTTTCCTGTAAGTAATAAATAATTAATTTTAAGTTCGACAACTGGTAAATCCATCGCGGTATTTAATTTTTCAAAAACAAAAAAATGGTTTTACTCAACACAGATTTGTTTTGTTATGTTCTACGTTTGTAAGACGGATATAAGAGTTCAGAGTCATCTTAATATAATTTAAAATAATTTAATTGTAAATTGGTAAACATAAGGTTTAAGGATGTCAGAGTAGATATATTTTAAAAACAAACAATTGTAACATCGCAGGAAAAACTTTCTTGTCGGAGATATTGTCAGAAATAAGAATTATTTTTTTATTCGGGAATTTAAGAATTTTTCTTGATAGAACCGGTTTCTAATTTTAAAAACTATATCTTCAGAATTGTAATAAACTAATATAAAATCCTCTATATATATGATTGAGTAATTTAAAATTAATTTTTTTGACAGTGTTTATCGAAAAATAAGAGTCCAACCCAAATTAAGTTTTCCTTATTCATATCAAAAAAAATAAAAATAAATACCTATAATCAAAATCGGAATTTTCTATTATGTATCATTTGTCAGTTAAATTCGCTTATGATCTTTTGAATTGTTTGATTTCATATTTTCGTAGATATCAAATGTTTATCGTATGGACTTCATGTCATATAACTAGAAAATACCTAAATTTGTATACATTATCAAAAATATAGCTTACTCTGATAACCTTAAGCCCTGCGTACCGACGAGGTAATCAAGTATAGGTATTATAGTTTTATATTGTTATAAATTTGTAATACTAGATTTATTTAGTCCATTTTTGTCGAGAATGAATGTATATGACAAAGTGACAACTAGGTTACTAAGGATAATAGTATGGTGAACAGTGATAAAATTATAATAATATGGAACTGCGTGGTCGCTATGGCTAAGCCAAAGGTACCAATTTTTCAAGCTTCGGTGACGGTTGTATCAGGCGTTTTGTCACCTTCGTCGGTTGAGGGCACTGTTGGAAGTGGCTTGGATTCAGGATGGTAGCCCTCTAGTTCCTTATCCATTTGGTCAAACAGCTTCTCACGATTAGCGCTGGTTATTTTCGAGTTTTCGCTGAACATGGTGGACAAGCCAGTGGCCAGTTTAGACACTCCACCAGTCATGCTATTTACCAGTACTACTCTGCTAGCCACGTTATCCACCAAACCTAAACCGGCTGCCACCGTCTCACCCGTTTTTGAGGTTACTGAAATTAAGCTGTTATACGTGCCGAACAAGGCGCCTATCACGGTTAACGCGGCCTGGCCGGTTGCCTTCAATACCAAACTCAGGCCATCGCTCAATGTCGATACGGACTTGAACGCCTCCGATGCACACTTAGAGAACATTGATGGTTTGCTATCTTGTTCAGGAGATGATTGATTGGTGGTGCCTGTGGTGGTTGGATCGGTGTCTGTGTTGTTCGCATCGGAAGTTGATGACAAAGAGTCGTCAGGTGAACAACGACCAACCTGAAATGCAAGATAAAAATATTTTACCATTCGAAAAATCTGTCAAGCGCTATTCCAGGATATAAGAAAGTACGAGACAAGAGATTGGTTCTCAAGCTCTACGAATTATGGGAACTTACGGACTCCTCAGACTTTAAGAAATTTACATTGACCGAACTTCTACAATATCAGAGAGCTTGTAATCTTATTTGAATATATCAAACGGTTTAAATCATTAGATACCTACTCATATTCTACAGGTTATTATTTATTATTCATATTATATTGGTCACTTTTTAAATATATAGCTCTTAAAATAAGTTGATTGTAATTATTGTCATTCACATATTTATTATTTAAATTTATTTGTACACAAAGAGAAGAATTTAGAATATTGTATACAAATTTGTATTGATATTTTTTGGCTAAGGAAAAACATATACAATATAGTTATAGGTGCATTATATAGTTTTTTTTTTTGAATATTAATGCATTTTTTTAGTACTATGCTTAGTACTATTATATTTCTGGATACCAGGTAAATTTAATTACCTATACATCCACAATAGCTCAATTTAATTTCAATTAATTTTCAGACATTACATGTAATATAATTTCTAAAAGTAGAACAATGATGTTATATAATGTTATATCATATCCAGAACTAACTAATTACTTGCATTTTTAATATTGATATGATGTTTCTATAAATTGTACATTTATAAAACTACTATATAATTATTAGTCGATAAATCTTAAGTTATAGGTTATGCATATATACATGAATTCAAGGATCTAATTCCATGATAATTGTATCGTAAAAGTTTTAAAAAAACTCCACGAAATGCACTAATAGGCATCACAACTAGCAGCAGATTTATATATTATAACTTATCACTTGTTATTTGCAGTAATTAAGAACAGTCAAATCAATTGTATTATATAGTTCCTTTAAAAGTTTAAAAGTTAGTAAGTTACATAATGTAAATTAATTACAATTTATTATTGATAATGTTAATTTTAATTTTCCATAATTCGTTGTTTATTAATCATTGTATCAGGAATTTAGTTGTCTTTAAATAATTTAATTTATGTCATTCATTTTGGAGTTATTATCTTTGTCCCCATCTGCGTTGAAGCCGAGACACTGAAATAAAATGTATTATCACTATAGGTAGATATATAGAAAAATAAGCGATAGTTTAAACGTCGCTTGAGTGACTTCATCGCCCTTCTGTTATACTCTTTTCTGGTAGTAGCGTCATAACTAACGGACAGTGTACACTGCACAGTGTACACCGTTTGTGCATTACATTTTGGTTTTTGTAAGATAATAATAATCTATTATGCAGGTATTAAACTTCCGATACTTCTAACCTTTATTAACTTAACATCGCTCATTTACTTGCGAATGGTTTATGATTTTAAAATAAAGAATATTGTCATTGTTACGCATGTTACCTATTTTATAATTTAATCCTTATCTATGTTTAGAATACGATATGCACGAAGAAAATAGTAAATCTATGTGTAATTGTGTAATGTAATTTATTATGTTATGTTAATTCATTTTTGATTGAATTATCGTTCATATGATTTTGTAAACTTTGTCAATCATATTTTTAGTGCGCATAATGTGAATATGGAAACAAAGACATTAATATTATTCAGTATAGGTACTTAATTTTGTTGAAAATAGGAAAAATTTTGTTTATTGGATTATATACAATCTATGATGATTTTTAAAATAAGCATATGTGTTAAAAATATATATATATACATGATATGGAGACGTGAAGAGAAAAGTCTCCCAGCAGTAACAATCGGATGGTAAACTAAAAACAAGAAACTTATGTGTCTCTGTTTTAACTAGGTAAGTGGTATCAAATAAAACGATTGTTATGAACCGACAAATTTAACTATACTCGTTACTTTGAATTTAAATACGTTTGTTTCGCTACATAAATTACCATTTTTACCTCGATAAGACGTAAAAATGCTTTACGATTTTAAGTTATGCAGTAGTTGATCGAAGAATGCAAATCCGGGACCGAATAGTATCAGGTACATAAGCATTTTTGTTTAACAACTTCTCAAATATGAAAGACAATATTAAGAGCAACATAGATGGTAAAATGTAGATTAGTATAAGGCATGAAGATGGAGACATCATATGAAAGGGAGTCCGTAGTACAGCATAGGCTAATGCAGTATGTACCATAGCTGTTGAGCTCCGTACATCTAGCAAATATTGTATTATTCAATTTTAACTTGTGTTTTATTCAATAAATAATTGCTGCATTTCAACTATTAACTAATTCATTTCACCATACAAATTTTAACTGGATCTCAGACAAAGCCGGTCGTAATATGATACAGAATACAAAACTATTTTACAGATAAAATGTAGTGTTTTATTTTTTATTCTATATTATTGATACAAAAATTACAGCTCTTTAGAAATAAAATATCGTAAAAATAGCTGATTTATTTTTTTAGATACTATAATAAATAAATCAATTCAAATTTAATTTAATAGACAATAGAAAATAGCTTATAATTATATAAATAATTTAAAATACCTTATATTTTGTAATAGAAACTAGAAATATAATTAATATGATTACAACATGTAAATTATAGTATACTCGTATTATCTTATTTTCATAAATTACAGTGTACAATGTACATACTATTACAACGGTCCTCAAACATTTTTATTTACACAGCTCTTAAATTGCTAGAAAACTCTAAGGACCTCAAAAATCATGGATTCAAATTTTAACAATAAAACATAATGTTCATAATAAGGCAATTAAGTAACAATATCGAATTTGTATACGCCGTCGTCCTGAATTCTTCTCATAAAATCCTAATCCACGGAGTGTGTTCAAAAGCTACTGTATAATATATTGTATATTATATTAGATATGCATTTTGTTATTTCACTAAAATAGGCTAAATTTGAGACGAATATACACATTTTACTTACAGTTGTAAATAAATATATTTTACCTATAAAGTACCTATATAGATACCACATAAAAATTGATCTTAGCGTCAATGGTTCCTATAAGAACCATCATTATTAATTGATCTAATATTTATAAATAATTCATTATATAATTTGTTTATTTTATACTTAGGTGAGTTTTTACAGTACAGATATAAAATATAAGAACATCATACTACCTACAGTATAAGTTGTGGCTTATGAATTAATGTTAATTACTTCGTGATTGGCTATATTTTATTTTGTTTTCATCTACCCTGTTTATCTGATAACCTGATAATGATAACATGTATAATCCATGCTTTTTCATCATTTCGGTATGTTTTTATTTAATAAAATAACAATTTATAATGATATATATATATATTACATTTCATTTTGCTTGACTCTTAATTCAAATATTGAAAAAAAGAAATTACCAATTGATAACCTTATGTACAGTAGCTAGTGCCTAGTTGGGTTGGATACATCAAAATTTAAAGTGATAATCATTGTAATTGTGAAGCATAAGTTTAACAGAGGTTGAATTGTTTCCAAGTATAGTTGTGCAAGAAGATAAAGGTAGAACCAAAATTAATTTTTTAGATATAAATGCTATTTATTGCGCTTATAAAAACCTTTTCTATGTTTTTTTGCATAAAGGTTTGGTGGTTTGTACAAAATTTTGGCTAGGTATCTACCTAATGTATAGGAATTTAAGAAGGCAATACTCTATTTTTTCGGAAAAAATTCCAAAATACCATTTCAGTGCAAATAAACTTGTGTGATTAGTTAAAAAAAGGTTTTTATAGTATTGAAAGTTCAATAAAACTAAAAACCATCATTGGTGGGTTTGAATAAAAAATAAAAATAAATCTGAATTAAAAGTAGGTATCTGTTTCGTTATAAGTTATAACACTTAATAATATAATACGATATAGGTACACTAAAACCCTGTCAAAAAAAAAAAAAAAAAATGTATAACGAAATGTAATAATATGACTGTAAGTAATACGTGAATAATAATATTGAACGTGCTGAGGAACACAATTTTCATTTAGTTATCAGAAGTGATCAGAGTAGCCATATGACTTTGTTTTCCAAAATAAAGCATTGGAGTTGAGTACGTGTGTGGTGCACGAGACATTTAGCTGGCGTATTTAACATATTATTGTGACACATGCGCATGATGCAGAGAAAGCCTACAATGTTGTTGAATATTTCATGTCAGTTTGGCACGTGTGACTGTGTTATCCGATTGGAAAAAACGATACCGAGCCTTGCTGTTGGCCAGTAACCGTGGTCGCTGATGCCGGCGCGCCTGCCTCGTCGGTGGCCGGCCGCAGTCGGGCGCCGCTCTCGTTCAGCTTGGCGTTGAGCGTGGCGAACGCCTGGCTCCGGACCAGCGAATCGTGGTCCACGTTGCTGGCCACCGCGTTGACCGCCACGCCGACCGCCTCGTGGACGCCGGACGCACCGAACCCGATGACCGGGACGTGGGCCAACCGTTCGGCAATCGAGCCGCACGCCGCGCCACCGGCTTTGAGCAGCCGCACAGATGCCTTGAGTGCCGCGTCCAACACGTAGTTAACAGACTCGCCGGCCGACAGCAGCATCTTGCCAATGCTCCACAGCACTTTGTCCGATACCCGGGCCGTGTCCCGCGTCAGTGCCGCGGTCACACGCTGCGCGGCCTCCAAAAACCGGAACGGTGTCGTCGACGAGGTGACCCGCGGATGTGGGTCTGGTGATGCGGTGACCAGGAATTCTTGTTTTTCCAGCGGCGTACCACTGCTGACCTTGATAAAACAGACATATAAAACAAAACCACAGAACAATACGGTACACGCACGACATCGCGAACACTATATGTTATCTATATGATAAGGGCACAACTGCGGCTGATCATCCGAGTCACGGACCACGTGATGCGTATAAAATAAATGCATTCTATTAATGATATTATAATAATATTATGTCAGAAAATGTTTTATTACTATCACTAAAAACATTAACTTTCCATGAAAATGACAAATCTAAACATGCCACAGGCCACGAGTTTAGTTAAAAGAAACTTAAAACAAAACAAAACAATAATAATAATTTACAAATTTGCTATTAATTATGATTAATGAAATTCACATAAATATTAAAGACTTATCATTTTTTAGATCTTTTTTATATTTCCCTGTTTTCTTTTTATTAATTAATTAATTTTGAAATGAATTAAACTATAAACATATTAAATTATATATTTTAAATACACCTACACAAATATGCGATAACTCTATAATATTTGCAATGTTTAAATGTATTTTAAAACTATTTATGTTTTTATCATAAATTTCCAGAACTTAAACAGTTTTTTTTTTATGTTTTCAACAAAATTAAAAACCATGGAGGTACACGGTTATATTACTGCGTCTTTTATAATTTATAATATTTGATTGTTTTGACAAACCTAAAGCAATATATAGGTATAACTTTTAAGGATTTATGCTTTTGTTTCGGATAAAATAAGTGGGATGGAAAATCAAAATAAAGGGTTGCCTTCCTCCCATGTCTAGCCCACAACCACCATTTTCAGTTTGTTAGTTAGGATAGTAATATAATATATAAATAATTTAGAAATTGTATCAAGTGAACTGATGTACGTATCAATCTAATCGAAAAGTATATAAATATATAAATCAAAAGTTGTATTATAAGCACAATAAAACAAAGAGGACGTCAATATATTAGGTTCCCCACGGTTATATTTATAAAAATATTTGTAAACCTATTTCTCACCTATTTAATGTTAAATCTTTTAAATACATTTATAAAATTTACTATATACCGAATAACAGAATTGTATATCAAAATAATACAATTAGGAAATGAAAAACACAAAACATGAACTCAAACTCTATCTAGTGGTGACAACAATAATGTTTCATTGTTAACAGCCACGGATAGAGTGCTATAGGAAATACAGTTTTAACAAATTCGACAATATAGTAATGTTATTATTTATAATAGGTATAGTACTAATAGTTCGAACAAAATGTACATGAATGTCCTGTTATATTGTATAGTTATTATAATAATATATTATGTACAATGTACTTAATAGAATCGTACTTGATACAAATTACAGTGTTGCTCCTTTGATTTAGGTAAGATAATATTGTTGTACAAAACATCATGAGAACGGTTGACAGACTCACAATTTGAATAATAAAAATAATAATAATAATACAAAGGGATTAGACAATTAACAATTAGATTTATACAATTAATGGTGGTGTGGGTATATTAAGGGCCCCAAATTAGATATTTTAAAATGATCATGACTCAAAAATAATAATATGAATTAAAGGTATCTAGATAATAATATTGTATTTAAATTGTATAATAGGTAAATTCACTCTAATTTTGTAACTAACAGTATACTATTTAAATTGTAAACGACAATTTGTTTCGTAGTATTTGTGCAAGATGTCCTCAATAAAAACAGAAAATGGAAAAATATAAAAACATTTTTTTTTAATATGAATATAGTGGACTGAAACGACTATATTATTATCTTTTTTATATTATTATTAAACATGGTACCTAGTTATAGGCGCTGGGTTTTAATTTTTTTTTATAAAGGTATACAATATAATATTATGAGTTTATAGTTCATAAAATTAACCGCTGGCTGAAGTTTATATAAAACATTATTATTTACAAACCAATCAAGTTAAATAAGTAATTTTTTTTTTAAACACGTAAGATATAACGAAAATGATTATTTCAAATTCAAAAAATATATTAATAGTAGGTACATAGAATTCTAGTTTTTATTTATTTTTGCTTATTTGAAATATATGTACAATCTGTACATAAGAGACACAATGAGTACATGTGAAATTACATATATATATAATATATATAATATATATTATACATTAATACATCTAAAAAAAGATGAGAACTAACATAAAAAAATATATATATATATATATATAATATACATGAAACACGAGATGTGAGAAGCCACCCATCAATGACACTTACGGGATTTTATTTTAAATTCATTTTTACACAACTTTTGAATTTTTGATGTTTTACAGTACATTTTTTATTAAATTGTATACATATTTGTAAAATGAATAACATTGTTCGATTACTAATTTTCTATTGATAAGGTAATAGAAAATTATAACTAAGCAGAATCAAATTAATTTTTCCAAAAATAATGTAATTATCAAAATATATAGTTTCATTATCCATATCACCACATAAAATATATTTTGTTAAATTTTGTGGTATTTAAAATTGTTAATTGGATTTAAACAATAATAAAAGATTGATAGGTAATAATGAAATATTAGTATGTAACTGAATATTGTTTAAATGTATTAGACATGTGAATTGAAATTTAAAGATGATTAGAACTAATTAATTTTGATGAGGGCAAAGAAATAAACGGAAATAATAATTAAATATTACAAATGTAGGTATTGATATATTTTAAGCCAAGGAATTATCATTTAATGCTGGGAATACTTCAATGATTTTAAAATATGTTCAATTGAAA
This sequence comes from Diuraphis noxia, assembly GCF_037042655.1. Lineage (NCBI taxonomy): Eukaryota > Metazoa > Arthropoda > Insecta > Hemiptera > Aphididae > Diuraphis > Diuraphis noxia. The sequence continues at coordinate 57,199,194 of NW_028301711.1, forward strand.
TTTAAATATAAGACAACTTTCAAATCATATCGTTTTTATTCAAATTAAAATGTAGGTATACCTATATAACTTTATGTGGTAAGTTATGAAATGATACATACAGATTACTAGTATATTAATGTATTATAATCGCTATATAACTTATATATAACATACTGTGTTTAAATTTATGTACATGATTATATGTCAATAGTGTTTTTAGAAAATTACCTAATGTTTGCTGAAACTGAAACTAAAATAAATTTGAATGTTAAAAAGTACGGAATAATAAATTATAACCATAACATTTGATGTGTATTAAATACTATACAATTAATTTTTAAGATTAAAATTTGAGGGATATTTTAAAATTTAATAATTTATAGTAGGTATAATAGCATCGGTAAGAAATTTAATTTTAATTTATCCATACATTTTCAAATATCATAAAGTTATAAATACAATTTAAATAAATAAGAACATTAATCCATTAGTATATTGATTATACCTATGTCAGTATAATGTATATATCTAAAGCTTCAAATATAATGATTATTTTAGATACATATAATACATACTCGTATGATATACACCATCAACATTATGACCATTAGAGATCGATTATAACCAACAGGATAATGCATCTGAGTTTGTGATTTTATTTGTATTTTAAGACTTTGGTAACGAAAAAGTACAAACTGTCACTGAAGAAAATGGGTTTAAACTAATAGTAAGTTTAGCTATTACGCACTCGGTGACAATAAATATTGGTTTGCTATTGTCATTTGACTTGTCATAATATCACCAAACACATGTAAAATACTAAGGTACACATAATAATACACTGTATTAATGAACAATCACGATGTATGGCAAACACCATTTGTTCAATTGACGTGTCATAATTAATAATATGCAGTACTTTACATGTGTCCTTGTCACGATTCTGACATCACACCAAAGTATTGTTAGTAACTATTTTGCGCTTTTATAGTAGGTACCTAGGTATCACCAGTATCCGAGAATCGTCATTTTATATAAAAATAAATTTTAAATAAAAAAATAAAAATAAGGGTTTAAGTTATTTATTATTTTTTTAAATTCCACACCTTTTTTCAAACATTTTATAGGCACACAATTCCAACAAATTCCATTTGGAAATAAATGTTGAAACGCCAAATCAAAAAACGATTGAAAAAAAAAATTGAACATTTATAACGTTATGAATATGTATGAATATGTGGTAGGTAGTTATTTTTTTTTTTATAAAATGCGCGTATTGGATACCTATTAAATGATTAACAAAATTAAATAAATAACCGATCATTATTGACCTTTAAAATTATTTTGAATGCAATAGTTTTCAGTTTCCTTATGATATTATTTAAAAAATTTAAAATTATATTTTTATTTATTATACTTCAGGTTTAATATAACCATATAGTTATGACATAATTGCGAAGTTTGGGTGTTATATTTCTAATTCATATTATTTATGATGTATGAAAATCAAGACTAAGAAAAAAAATTAAATCACTTCTATTGCACTCGTATAATCAGTTTAGAGTGTACCTGGAAGTTCTTATCCATTGAGAAATTGAAATTCCTCGTTGTAATGTGTGTGTTTATTATAGATAAATAAAAATCAATTCTAAGCTAAGGATACATTGTATATTATCATTATTTAATGTACACCTAACCTAACCCCTCTCATCAAGGTCATAATCTAGAACGAAAAGGGGATAACCACAACTAGCGATTGACACATGAGATAGATCAGTTACTCCAAGGCTGCTTGGATGCACCATCTCATTATAAACACAGTTAGATGGAAGAATATAACGATATCAAGGGTTCATTTGATCTAATTCATGATCCAAGCACTGATGGGCTACAGGAATGCACTTCCTCTGTGATTTAAATATGGCTCTTTCGTTGCCAGAACCAGGACAGAGCTTCGGGAACGGCTAGGTCGCCCTCCAAGGCCAAAAATGGTTCAAAGATCTTCCTGTTGACCATCTAGAGAAATGATTCGTAGAAACAGGAGAGACTTGAAGGATCTTCTAAAAAATGATGGAGGATATCCTGACTTCAAGAAAATCGAAGCAAGTGTTCGCCAGACAGCAGATGATACTGGAGACTAAGTCTAGCATGAGCTTCAAGAGCGGAGGGCTTAGGTCGACTCATGAGAAGGGATTTCAGTACGGTAATTTTAGAAAGTCTAGCTTAGGCTGGTCTGAGAAGAGCATCTACTTAACCCCGACGTCTAGTACAGTGGACATAGGTTGTTCCGCGAAGACCACTGGAAAACTGAATAAAATACACCTTGTATGTATTTAAATTTTGGTGGGGGTGATAAAGTGGTTCACGTCTCTACTACCTCCATACTATCTATCAATGTGCATTATTGCCAGCTTTCATGATGCTCGTTGTTCACTTCACACAACAGCGCATGTTGAAAAAAAATGGACTTCGATTTTATGAGAGCTTACTTAATTTGTATATGCTATTATTTAAAAAAAAAATAAGTTATGCTTAATGCGGGTTAAGACAAATGAAAACAGTTTAGCTCCCATGTAGTGATGACTCATAAAAAAAAGAAAAGAAAACAATAATAAATTAATACAAATAGCCGAACAGAAAAACAAGCATAGAATTTATTGTTTGTCAAAAAATAATTTTATAGTTTGAAATTATCTAAAATAATATTCTTCACGTGTACTTTGATTGTTTTTTTCTAACACGTCATATCCGTTTCTTTTCTTCATTTTTTCTTAACATTTAATAATAATATACTATTTTTGTTAAAATCTTTGCGTTTTGTTTCTGTTGTAAATTATTTAAATACCAAACATATATTATGATGCGCATTCCCTATATTATGTTGGAAACGCGACAGTTTAATTATTTAACAATTAGGTTGTGTTTTGATTACTAAATAATATTGACAATACTTAGTGTGTGTAATCTTCTTACGGGGAATCACTCTTAAAGGTGCATTTCGTGTTACCAGCCTGTATAGATTCCGGGCTTTCACGATCGAATAGTTTAGTAGGTAAATAAATTCAACTAATTGAGATGTGTAAACCAGATTATAAGAGATTATCAGTAAGTGCATACGAGCTCGTGAGATTATGAAGGTATCCAGTAGGTGATATATATATTTAAATCACATTAGGCTCATATTATTAATACCAGCTTGAAATGTACGCGTTTGATTGCCGGATCGCATACTCTACTGATTGTAATAAAACTCACCTTTGCGTAAACCCTATTAAGTGACCCTAAATGTAAACGCATAGTTAGTGTGACTGACACATATTGTTTTCCAATATTAGATGGAGATATTATGTAGTTTTGTAAAATTTAACTAAAAATGGTTAACAATACATCGTAATTTTCACAGTGATGACGACACATATTGATCCCGTATAACATAATTTAATAAGAATAATAAATATTTCATTCAAATATTAAATCAAATTGTATTTTTTCTTTTGGCCGATAAATATTATTATTATTATTAATAAATGATTGTTTTAATTTCAAAAATGTTTAATCTCCATAAAATTTATTTGAATAATCGAATTTGGGTACTGTAAATAAATTTCTTGTTCTGGTTTCTATCAATTCGTTTAACTAATGATTTTTTTTAAAAACTTTTTATGATATAACATAAATTTGGATTTAATAAAAATGAGTCAACTTTATAAAAAAAAGCTTTCAGATCTTTTATGTTTAATTGAATTGAAATTACAGAGCGTACCTAACAGCAATATAACATACAGGCAATATATTATTTTATTTTATTGTTTTATGTTTTCCTTCGTCAGCGTACCTACGTGGCTACATGTGTAAATATATTATAAAATATATATTGCATATTGTATGATGTATATAATGGGATTATTTAGTACTGACTACTTATAAGTTACAATTAACAGTATAATATTCATAGGTGATAAATTATCTCATATTTTGTGACTTTGTGTAGATATGATGATAATAATTACACTTGTATATATTATTGCATTATACTCATTACTCGTTTGTTTTTGAAAAATATGTCATTGAAATATCGATTTTGGCGATAAAAATATTACGGTGCAAAGGTATTATGCAATCAACTATTAAGAACAAGAATAAGTTTCGTCGTATTCACACATGAAATAATATATTTACAGTGTTCATGAATGCCGAATTAGTATATTAACATTAATCTATACAAATTTAAACATTTACAAGAAATGAATGAACTCTTAACGTCATAAAACATTATATTACTTCAGTATTATTGTATTGTATAGACTTTTACGAGATTTATACATTTTTTTTTACTCATAAAATATACATAGTATATAATAAAATATATTATATTGCATATTAATATGTTTTGGTCAGGATTGTTGTGGACAATGAAATAAAATATGGATTGTTGTCAAAATACTATAAATTGTTATTACTATTTCATATAAATTAACCTTATAAACATAATTGTTTCATGTTTTTAAAATTATAGACTATAATTTACAAATAAAAATTATTTATTAATACAAGTGCGTTAATCGTGTGCTATTAAATAATCATAGAAAGAGGCATTTAATTTTTTAAATCTCATTTAAAACGAGTTATAAAATATGTTACACAAATTTTTGACAAAAATTGAGTGTATTTCGTGGTGTTTGTCACCCAATTTCCAACATCACCATACCTAATCAATACCTATAAATAGGTACAACGATGCTGTTATACTGGCCACGTGTGTTATGTTTGAGAGTTTATCGTATTAATTTTGAACCCTAACATTTATACAAGATGATATTGTTTTAAAATATACAGGTTATCAAAAAAAAGTTTATGAGTAAGAAGGGAGACAATCACCTCGAGTTACTATGTATTTACGAAGCAGATATGTTGTGCAATAGTAATTTTTTTCTTTTAATATGACATGTTATTCTTGTGATTTGTTTTTGGAGGTAACAGCTGTTTGGCTTCAAAGTATTTTTTGGCCCCTTTGACGCCAACACGTCCAACGTCAATCTCAGGCAGGGCACATAACACTCGGCGGGCCCATTCCACATTTTTGCGTTGAGTTATCAGAAACTGCAAAAGTTTAACAATAATTATTATAATTATTGTAATAACAACAAACAAACAATACGAAAATAAATGCATATTTACTTACTTTTTTTCGAATGGTGATTAATTATAATTCTGTTTTTATTATTTTTATTAATTACCTATATTAGTTATAGGAGAGTTGTGTAGTTTCTCTTAACCCCTTCCCTATAAATTACATGCCTGCATATACATTTAGATAATTTTTATTCTATTAACAGGAAAAACGTTTTAAGTTATTGTTTTTAGATCAAATTATATCCGTTTTATTCATACTCGCTGTAAATTTAAATATTATCGATTAGTTATTATGGGGACAAGTAGTTTAGATTGAATAATAAAACATACATATTATGGTACAGATAATCCTCTCAGCCGCAAGTGTTTCATATATCACTTGGTTGATAACCAATCACGTTTTCAGATCGTATGCAAACCAAACCATAGAAACAAAGTCAAAGTGTTCAATAATTTCACACGTTTGTACAATATTACATTTATAAGAAACATTTAGGTACTTAACGAGTGATTTGTTTATGACACTTAAAATTGTTGGCCAACTTTGAGGATGGTGTTTTTCAATGAGACTGTTAATAGTTTTTCCAATTTTGGCATCGGGTAGTGTGATAATAATTTCCGGCTGATGAAACTATTTAAAATATAATCACTTCGCATACGAAGTATTTCGAAACTCTATAGGACATCTCACCTAGCTCTGGTCACGCACTCATCCGTTTACACAAAGTGATTAAAATATTTAATTATAACATTTAATTTAACGCATTAACCAACAAACAATTTTCTTGCATACCCCATACGGAATTCCGAGAATCCTAAGAGTTTAAAACAGTTTCATATTGTCCGCATCTTTTCCGATTTTCTGTGTCAACATGATAATATATTGCATAAGTATAAGACATGCCACCCAAACTTAGTCGGAAAAAGCGTTTTAGAATTTTTTCTTTAGCTGTGTATTGTAACATATTGTTCGTTGTATCAAACAACAGTATGCCTTTCTCTATACATTGTATGAAATGGTTTTCAACTGAACGTCAGTTTTCATATTATAATACAAAAAAATAGGATGTAATTGTCGTAAGAAATTCTAAATAGTAAGTACATAATAATAATCCATATAAGTAAAACGTTGTAAAAAAATAAATAGAAGCAAAATTTGTTGCTCTAGAAAAAATTATGTAGCATTAGACTATAATTGTAAACATTGTTGAGACTAAAAAGACAATGAATAACATAATTAGAAAAAATCGTGGTGGTTTCGCAAAACGTGGTCTACATTATTCACATTGTATAGAGAACAATAAAACAATAATTTCAGAACAAGATAATATTATTATTGTTGAAAATAAATAATTTTTTACTAGAGTAGACAGCATTATCCTGAATTTCAGTAGCTGTAGTTTTTGAAAAACATAAGTTGCAGTTGTGTATATCAGTAAATGAAGATGTATTGTTATATAGGTACCCACTCTTATTAACATTTAATTACCAAATAAATTATTTAAGTATTGATTTTTTTTTTGATCATCATCCTTATTTAAAATAGGAAAAAAGTATTCATATATTTAAGTAGGAATTTAGAGTTTTTAATTATTTAACTAAAACTAAAACCAACATAGATTTTTCAAAATCTAAAATTAGGTATACCTACGTGGAAGGTTATTTTTAAAATAATTGTTTAATAATTTAAGTTTGATTTGAACTATTTTTACTTTAATTTTTTTAATACATAAATGATTCATAACTAACAAGTTTATTGTGGAGGAAATTAAGATTAAATAACACACAGTAAAAAAAAAAAAAAAAAATGTAAAAATTAAATAAATACAATCATACTGACCTCACGAAAACTGAGTTTTCCATCACCATCTTCATCCGCGTCTCTGATAAGCCGTACAATCGCTGAATGAGTCCACGGAACACCACGCACCATCATCATTCCTTTGAGGTCTTCAACGTCCAAATATCCATCGTTGTCCGTGTCATATCTAATTTATTATTTTCATAAAATTATATAACTTTTAAGCATACTTAAATGTCTTGTATTATAATCATATTAACTAAAATAAATTAAATTGGTTATAAAATAGATAGGTACAATTTATGATACATTGTAAATAGTTTACGCAATACTTAAACCGGCTGTTATGAATTATTAATTTTTATTATTAATCGACATGAAATAAACATTTTAAACTTAAAAATATTTAAGTTTTGTTCACGATCCGTATTATAACGAACAGGTTTTAGTAATAATTATTATTAGCTATTACCATTGTGCATGTTTATATTTTTCTAATGCACTGTTTTCTATTTTATTTAAGAGCTAAACTATAATGATAGTGTTATGAACCCTGATTATTATTATTATTAATAATTATTAGTTTATAATTTAGCATTATAATATTATTACTATATGAACAATTATTTGTAATGTGGGGAACGAACGCTGACTCGACATTCAACGTGAGTAGGTACAATGTAAGACTGTCCCGTACAGGCGAGTCAGTCGATGTATGTCTGCGTCCGTTAAAGATAGTGTGTAGAAAATTTTGTCTTCAATAAATATTTTTTTTTATATAATTAAACCTATCAGTTTATAATCACATCTCATCTTCCTTTTCGAGAGACTTCCGAATTGACGAACTCAATGATACCTGGTGTCAATGGATCAACCCGGTGAGACCATAACAATAGTTTAAATTATGTAAAAAAAAAAAAAAAACAATAACAAAATTGCAATTAAAATATATATTCAACTATAAAAATATGAACTTTAGTTGAATAATAAATAATGAGTTATGTACATGGTAGTTAAAACGAATATTACAAGTAAAATATGTAAACATGCATTGTGTTAATTATAACAGAAAAGAGTAGTGCAAATACTATAAAGAATATAATTGTCACTATAATAATACCTATAATAGAATTCCAACATGCAATAATACTATACCGGGTAATTATTTTATCATTGAACCCTCATCATTTCAAAAATTATTAATGTTTTTGAAAATATTATTTTACATAGCTTCAAGTTGTCAAAAAACCAACGTTTTTATTTAAAAAAAATATTTTTTAAATATTTTTTATCCTTATAATTTTATAAGTTTTTTACGTAATTGAATGACAACATAGAGTTTTAATTTCATTTTCCAAAACAGAATATTTTTCTAAGTATTGTGATTCATAAAAATCGAATTTAAGACGAGTAGTTTATGAGCTATAAGTATTTAAAGTTTAGACAAGCGGAGTAACGGACAAACATATTGCGGGGAATCCCGTACCACACCACTCTGCCAATCTAAACTTTAAATACTTATAACTCATAAACTATTCGTCCTAAATTCGATTTTTATGAATCAAAATACGTAGAAAAATATTCTGCTATGGAATATGAAATTAAAACTATGTTGTCATTCAAAAAAGTAAAAAACTTAAAAAATGATAAGGATAAAAAATATTTTAAATTAAAAATTTGTAATAAAAACGTTGGTTTTTGAACAACTTGAAGCTATGTAAAAAAATATTTTTAATAAAAACATTAATAATTTTTGAAATAATGAGTGTTCAATGATAAAAGAATCACCCGGTACAGTATTATAAGTTAGTACTAATTACAAACACCATAATATAAAATATTTTCAAAGTAAACGTTATACCTAGTAAACGTCTTTTCGTATCGCTTTATTAAATTAGGCGATAATTCTGGAAATTCTTTTGATATATTCTGTCGCTCTTTGAATGAAAGATTTGTGAACATTATTTTTATTTAGATTTGAATAAAAATAATTATTTATAGAAAATTTTTCTAATTTATTTTTATATTTATTTTAATTTATTTTCTTGTTATAAAAAAACAAAACAGTTTTCGTGGAGAAAATATCACTTCAAATATACGAGAATGAGTAATCGATCAATCTGTTGCATATTATTACAATAACTGTTTTATTTTCGGACTGAGGGGTTATTTAAATACTAATGATCAAAACTCACCGGAAATTCATGAACATAACCATGACCACGGAAAATCGTCATTAGCCATGATAATCCCATTGAAAATTACGAACCGAGTTGTCAAATCATGTTGTTTTTTTAATATTGTCCTCAGCCTTGGTAGTGGGCGAATGCGTACAAGGGGACTTCATGCAAAGGTCGGTGATGATTTGTTATATTTCAAATGCATTTCATTGATGTAAAAAGTTGGTTAACAATGAAATAATATATGTTTAATTTGTTACATGATTATTCAGTATGAGTTAACACGTCATGTTTCTTTAATATCTTTGAAAAACAATCCAAAACGTGTGATTTTATTTTTATGTTTAATAGACCAATGTAATATGTCAAATGTATATATTTTGTAGTTTTGTGCTTTTAATTTTGTTTCATACAACTAGAAAAACTCAATACCTACTATATAATACTTTTTATTGCAATACGATGGATACGGTACTGAGTAATTACCTACTGTATAAAGCCATTATGAATTGCTCCTTTGTAAAATAGTCCCAAGCAACTTTCAATGAAGGTTAACTCTCAAGTCTAATTAGGAAAATATTTGGCTACTCATCCTTAAATATGCATCATTATAAAATGAATTACTTAATTAATGTGTTTAGTATAGTTTTCGTTTTGTTTATCTATCATAAGGAGAAAAAACACATATTAAATAGTGAATTTTTAAATTTCAATCAGATGAAAAAATCTTAAGATATTTTGAAATTAAAGTGAACAAAAAAAAAACTGAAATAAAATGGAAATACCTGCTGCTGAAAATAATAGATTCAATAATACCTAATGATATATAAGCTTTATTCTACCTAAATTTCTTTTCCAATTTGTGCAAGCTATTAAATCTACAATATGGAATTATTTTGTATTACTGAATATGTTAAAGAAAAAACTCATACCTATCAACGGTTTGAAATATCCGGACTAAATATCATTTGATAAGTTTATTTTTGTGTTATTTTTTTTTTCTTTACATTTCGTTTGATAACTTAGTCAAATTTAAAATTTAAATAGTGGATTAATTTAAAAATGATTTTACTAATTTCTAATAATTATAACAAAAATTATAAAAATGTTCATATTTCATTATTAATTGATAATAAACAATAATACAATCTATGTAAAACTAAATATCAATTTTTTTGTGATGATAAGAAGGATAATTTATTTATTTTACTAACCTAAAATTATCTAAGAAAATAATAAATGGATTAAAATAGTGATCAAATAAATATTTATTTTTCAATATTAGATGCTTGAAAAAATAATAAATATTGTACATTTTAGTAAAATAATAATTCTATAATTCTATAATACTATGGTTTATAGTAAAAATGATCGCACAATCTTCAATAGGTAGAAATTAATAAATATGTATTTGAAATAGCCATTGTAAAGTTACATTATTCTTACTTGATTTGGATTAAGAAAATATGGATTGGGAGGATGATTATTATGGTTTTAAAACATATTGATAATAAATTATATTTTTAGATGTTTAAGATGTTAAGTTGTATCTAATAGTCAATATTTTCATGATATCTCTAATTATAATAATATATATTATGTGTGTTTGTATTTTCAATAGTATCTATAATTTTCTAGTTTTTTATTAAACGTATTACTTCACTATGCTTCATCCAAAGTTAATGATCGATATACTTACACCTTACACTCATATACAAAACTCATGAATATTGTAAAAATTAAAATAAAAAACAAAAACAAGATATGAAGAAAAAATCGTCACATGTATATTTTCTTAAAACAATTTGTAACGATTGAATAATAATCAGACATAATTTACACACTTACTCAGTAATAATAATAAATTAATTATAGTAGTTATAATAGTTTTAATAATATTAATAACCGTCCTTAAGACAAAACGAACAAATTTTGATCGATATATATGCATTTAATATATTATGCATAATTCTAAATAGATATGATAGAAGTATATATTAATATTAATTGTATATTATACATTAAATTGTATATAAACACACACGGATAATACTTGTAAATTAAACTTCGAATACACATTAATTATAATCGAAAGAAAAACAGCATTAACTTCTAAACAGAGTTGGCATCTTATCTGTGCGAATACGATTACACTTATTGATTTATATTTAATTATAATATATAAGTAGCGATAACGTGAATACAACAACTTTTTTCTAATTAGGTATGTAAATATATATTTTTAAATTAATGAACATGGAGCTATTAAAAACTAAAAAAAAAAATACTATGTAATATTACAATTTAAATATTAATTATATGATTTATGCATTGATACTTGATAGTACAAAGATTATCAACTCTAACATAACAATAACACTATAATAATGTAGTAAAATATAGAACATATAAACCGAGAGTGAGAAAAGAAATAAACTAGTAAACAATAATAATATATTATAATAAAGTTTTGATATGAATTTTAAACAAAAATCTGTAGTAGTAATTATTATAAACTGAATTTAAAAACTTAACTCTAATATGAAACATTTTTAATCGATAGTTAATTATAATTGAATGAAATTATTTTCATTAAACATTACCTAATATAGCTACAAATTGTAATTTACATGAAAAAGTCACAAATAAAAATGTTTATTGTATAAAATAGCAGTAATAATTTCTAGTGTCTTAAAAAATAAATTAACACTTCTTAGGTAGCTAATAAATAATAATAATATATAACAATAAATTGATAAAATAAAATATATTTTACAGATCTAGTTACACAAAATATAAAATTAAAAATTAAAAATGTCGTGTGTGTTTTTAGTATATAAATGTATTATAATGAATCATTATTAATAATTTGTTTAGGTATATAATTAAACTATTATACCTTTAATTTATGAATAAATAAACGCTACGGGTAACTCGTTATCTTTATTGATACCGATATTTATTATTAAATATTTACATTAAATATAATATTATTTATTTATTTATATCAATAATAATAAAAATGTATATACATTTTTTTTTAAATTTCAATCTTACTTTTCATTAAACTAACGATTTCGCTGTTGCGCAAATCTATGACAATTTTACTTCAACAATGGTTTTCCAACTTTATAAATACAAACAACAACAATATTATAACCTATCTATTAATATAATAAATTTAAACACATATAATTTGAAAGTCATTTTTTACAAAAATTATAACACTTATCAACTATTTCCCTCTGCAAAGAACCAGCAGTATTGGTAATTTGGTAAATTACTCACTATGGTTGTTATAAATATAGATATTATTATTATACAGTTTGACATGGTTAGATTAAATAGTAAATAATTAAATATTAAAATGAAGATGCCAGTAATTATTCTAGTCTATCCCACGTTTATTTCACGGAATTGTATTTGGAGTAAGTTTTCAAGATTAAAACCACGTTTATAACAAAGATGTTTGTACGAAAAAATTATGTTGTGTGAAAATTTAGGTGGGTATTGGAATCTATCAAAAAAAAAAAAATTCCATTTTACTTGAAATTTATTGTTGAATTACACATATTTTTGATTTAGTGAAACCAAACTAACACGAATTTAATGGATTGATTACGTTATGTTTCAGCTTTTCACTAAATGTAACAATTTTGTATTAAAAAAATGCACCACATATTATATTTATGTGATACTATTTTCGTATTAAATTAAACATATAATTTTATTAATAAAATTTTATTTCAAATTTTAAGTACCAATGCTTGACAAGCATGACATGATTAAGATATTCCAACTAAAAAAAAAATCTAAACTTCATTATGGAGTTGTTCAAATGCAATTATTATACGAAAAATTAGTTTAGTATAGTTCAAATTACAAACACTTAGATGCAAAGTGAGTACAAAATATTAGAAACGAAAAGGGTAAAAATAAACAGAAGAAAAATCTTTGTATAATATACATTTAGGAAGTTATTAACAAAATACATTCACAATATAATTTATCATAATAATAATAATAATATTGGGTAATATTAGTAATAATAATTAGAACACTATAGGACTATGCATTTTATGTAGAAATTACATAAAACAATATTATCATATGAATATTGAATACATATTTTCAATAATATAATATTTAAACGCAGCTTTCCTGTTGGCTAGACATCAATGGAGTTCGAACCGTAACGATTTCCCGATGATGGTAAGGTGGTAATCGGGATGATACCGCAATGGTTGTCGACATATGTTGTTCAGGCCTGTAGCCGTTGTTGCTATAGCCAGGGCCAGCTGATGTAGCGGGCTGTAATCAACAATATAAAATTTTAAATTTGAATTTGATCATTGAAATAAAAAAATAAATCTAAAATATTTTTTATCTAAATAATACATTTTTAAATTGTGTTTAATCTTAATGTTGATAGGTGCTATAATTAAAGCATTTTTAAATATTTTAAGTTGTGTAGTAATATAAAGATAACTATATTGTTGTAATTTTTTTTTTTTAATGAAAGCAATATACATTATTAAGTGATTGATTTACAAAATAATATATGAACATGAAAAATAAATAACTGTTAAACATTTGAACGATGTACTTTGTTTTAGATAATTTTTATTTCAATACATAAAACTATGTAATCGTAATATAATATTATACTTTATGTCTTTATAAAAAATTCGTTTAAGTATATGTCTTATATTGTCATGTTGATAATGTTTTTTTTAAATATAATTTCAAAATATCTTTATTCAATATTCAACATTTTTATTGAATTCTCTCGTTAATATATACCTAAGGAATGTATAATATTATAAAACACTGTAATTCAACATTTTACTATTAGGCCCTATTAGGCTCACAATATTTTAATTTACGAATGCTGTTTGCCTAATAAAATGTATTTTTAATAAAGAAAATGCGTGTGGGTTTTAGTTTCTCAAACTAAATCACTTGATTTTGTTTCTCGAGAATTAAATACACTGAAGAACGGCAAGTAGAATTGATTTTCTGTTTTATGTACCTATAGGTAAAGGATGTGATAATAGATTTGCTATAATCACTTCAGGGGTGTTTCAGGATTTAAGGTAATGTATATTACACAAACTTCTTAGCTTATATTGTAGCTACCCAAAATGTTTATCTAACTTAAGTTTTACCAACCAATTATAAATGGTTGTACAGATTTGTGATTAACTAAATGGATAGTGGTTTACCTGAAAATAGTTGTTCCAATGAGTATAAACTATAGTATTAACATTTAACTTTCACATTTATCCTCAAAGTAATCTATTATATTTTATGGTTATATTTAAAAAAACCACAGTTTATTTTAATTGGATTATTATTGATTTATGCACATTGCTTATACGCATAGTTAATTATATTAAAGACTTACAAAATATAAAACTTTAAAATTTATAAAAGTGAATTAAAAAATATAAAATTAATTTTAAAATTATTGTTTGCATCTCTCGAAATGCATTAAGTGTCAATTACATAAAAATTTTAATGACAGTATGTCAGTGCACCATACATCATTTTAAAATAACATTGTTAATATGTTTTCAAATAATTCTATTAATATTATACTTCAAGAATAAAAGGAGAGCTTGTCGTTTTACTGAAATAAATAACCTATAAATCATAGGTACATTTATTTGTTACTATATCGTTGTAATAACAACTACTCAGGATATTACATAACTCATATTTAGATTTTTGAAAATCGTTATCATTTTTTAACTACAATAAACTATGAACGTATTATCAAATGAAATGTGCAGTAAACTCACGTGTCGGAGTGAATTGACAGATGGGCGCGAGCCTATACCGTCGACCGGAAGTATCGGGTAACCGGATCGTTCATCGTCTGATGATTCGGCAGCATCCAAGTTTTCATCATCGTCGTCATTTAATCCCATCATCGACTGTTGGACAACACGGTATCCGATATTGCCCCTGCTTCCGCCTAGATTTATAATATATACTATAGTGATTTATTTCGATAATGATCATCAACAAAAGTAGTGTTTTTTTTTTTTAAACATATAATTTCACACGGTTCATATGTAGCGTAACATAATATCTAGGTAGGCTCACTACAATTATAATTCAATATTTATATAGTAATATAGTATTTCCGATACGGCATGAATTATGCCGTTTGTTGGAATACTGCAAAACCGGAACTTCAATTTTATATACACGGTATGTAGGAAAATCAAATCGTTTCGGGATGGATCACTTATATAGCGTTACGTCTATTATGTGTATATAATACAAAAAACTGTAGGTTGTTTTTATTGTTACAATATAAATGTATTCATATTCATATACAGCTACCATTGTTTTTTTATTGTTAAGTTTTGAATTTGTACGTGTATTATGACTTAGACCCGCTGACCGATGGGTCGTTCAAGCGTGTGGACGTCATTGTTAATCAGTAAAGTGGTCACTCAAAATACCTAAAGTGAAATATATTTAAAAAAACTAGAAAACCATTGCTGGAATGAATTAGAATTTCACCAGCGCATCGGTTTATCGTTCGTGTTGGGATATCTAAAGATATTATTATAATTTTTAAAACTTTTAAAATTATACTAAGATGTGTTTACTCATTACCGAATAAATCAAAAACGATGAAAATTATACTATGTCAGTAATGTGTTTATTATTGTAGATTGATAAACGGGAGTAAATTGGTTGATAATTGAATTGATTTATTTACTAGCTAATTGATAACTACAATTAAAATACAATATATTTTTGACGCTTTATAATGCACTAGACAAATGCAAGAACGAGTGCATTACTCTATTTATCAAAAAAAAAAAAATATATATATATTTACATATGTATAAGTTTATATGTTTCTAAACTTTAAGGCCCATAAAAAAATATTAAGCTTTTTTACTAATATTTTAACCTGTAAAAATTAATTAAAATCGCGTAATAAAACATGAAAATTTGATTATAAAATAAAAAATAAAAAAGATTTATAGTTGCAAATAATTTTAATTAAAAAAATTTCTGAGAAACTAAAACCATGAAAATAGTGACTTTAGTATTAACTATTATCATAGAATATAAACTATCAATAAAAAGCTTACAAAGGTTACCAATCTAATCACATTACAAAATGCTTAAAATAGATATAAATTATATCATATTTGAGTGTATAATAATATATCATAGAGAATTATTAAGATCCCATATTGTGATTCCACCATATCAATAACTTTTTCCTAAGATTCTGCAAATATTTTTTTCTAAATAGTACCTATTCCCTGTATATTTTCTTTTACATTTGTAAATTTGTCAATAAATTCTCAATAGGAACCTAATAGGTATATTATAAGTATAAGATTGTCTGTTTTTAGCACGAATAAGTAAGTTCGTGGCTATCGTAGTGATTAAAATAAATAAAAATCTGCTGTTGAACGTACTTTTGATTTTCGTCGGTGGGATCAGGTCTGGATTTTTGTCTGGGTCTGATGTCGCAGCCGCGTAGTCACCATCGTCGTCATCAGCTTTTTGCTTGCACACGGCGATGACGGCAGCCCCACCACCAATACCTCCGCCCATAACGCTACCAGTTCCGGCCCCGCACAAGTCCTGCCGGCGCTGGTTCCGGTGTCGTTGAGATCGCACACGGAGTGCGCACATCACCGCAGCCGCAGCCACGGCTGACACAATGGTGATAGCCAAAAGACCGGCGACCACTGGCGTCAGCCGGAAACGTTCGTTGCCACCAGCTCCAACGGCAGACGAACCTGTTATAAAATTAAATTATATTATGCTCACGCTGTGTCGTGCTCAGAAATTAAACGTAAATTACGTTTAGGTAAGGAAAAATTAATTTTCCAACGTGGCAACCATATCACAGAAAATGATGATGATAGATGCGGGGCATTTACGTCAAAACGGATTTTTGAAGTCGATAGAAGCTATTAAAAATATGGTTTTTATGGTGAAATAAATTGTTTATGGTAGGTGGTACGCTGCAGTAAAAAACAATAAAATTATGTGCATCGTACATTTTCATACAACTTTTATTTCAATTTCAAATTAAATTACAATATTGAACTACATTTTATTAGTTTACAATGAAATTATTAAGTTATTGATAATGTACGCCAACAGTCAATTTGTATGATGCACTTAAATTGCCTATACAATACGCCGTATAATAATTATTTTATTATTAGATACAAATTATAAAACATTTCTCGTTAAAGACACTTAATGAGGTATACTAAAATATTATTTAGCACATGAATTTCTCCACTTAGAAATATCTCAATGCTAATTGAAGAATAATACGTTCCTATGAGGGGTGGAAAACACGACATAGAATAATACAATTGTTTTTGAATAATTTAATGAGTCACACATATTACCATAGTTCGCAATAAGTGGAGTGGGTCACTCAATATATATAGTATTCTTTTTCAGTTAATACTAACTTCCACTATATAGTAATATAATAGCAGAAATATTGTCCGTGTTCTTATCGTGGACGAATCCGAACGATCGGTAAATATAACCTATATGCCATAAATCCGTCTAACTATATCAAAAATAGGTTAACTGCAAAAGTTTTCAAATTTTGAAACACCTACACGCGTTTGCCCCCAGATAAAATTACGTGGCGGTACCGGGTGATATAATCTAAATATTTTCTTATCGAATGACAAATTTATGCGTTAGTGGATTGCAAATTTAATGTATACAAATCCTTAAATTTGAATGAAACAATGCTTCTAGTGTTCACAAATAAATTTTATCCCCTAAATTAACTACATTATGAGGTCCCTTATTATAGTAAATATAAAACAATATTAATTATACATTTTGTTTGGAACTGTATACAGACAGTGCTCATTTCTGGAAGTTTATGCATTTTCCAATGAGTCATAATATATTGTTTTAATTTATTTTTATAATATTAACACTTAAACATTATAAGTAAATCAAGCTAATAACTAGAAATGAAAATAACTTTGGTTTTTTTTTTTGGAAATATATTATTATTATAAATATATATAAATCTATTATTTTTGTATACGTATAACTGTTGTTCAAAATTAAACGATGTTAATTAAACAAAACTAGTCAGTTTTAATTTATCTATATGCAGGTATCTTTCTGATAACTAAAAACTACGTTGTAGGTATGTAAACATTTTGAGAAAAAAAAATAACTAACAGCATAAAAGAATCATTGTATGGAAAAGTTGAATTTGAAACAAAAAACTAATAAGGTAGTTTATTGTAAAATAAAAATGAAGTATTATGACTGAGAAATACTCGTATAATCAAATGCTTACAACTTTTACGAATAAAATATGTATAATGTATATATATACTTATTTCAAACTTTATATATTATGAGAATATGTTAGGTTTATCGTTGTTGTTCGAATTTGCATTAGCATACTTATAATACAAATTTATTCAAATCTCATTTTATAGTTTTACGGGAAACTATTTATTTTATAGTAATTGCATGTCTTAAGAACTCAAAACTTATAAAATAAAAGTATATTTCTAGAAAATTTTGATTATCGTTGGCAGATTTAGTGATGGTTTATAATTTTACATACATATGACATTGTAATATAATAATTTTCTAGAGAAAATTAAACCTATATCAGTACCTACAAATATATTTCAATGGATATTTATGGTCTGTATAAACATCAAAGATTTTTATGATGATAATCTGGAAGTCGTTACAAATTTTTTATTACGAATCAGCTAAAAACAAATTATGAATATTTCAAACGTTGACACATATTATCATGAATAAAAATGTTGTAGCTATGTTGATTCGGAACTTCAGGTAATTTTTATAGCTGAAAAGCATTGTTATGAAAGGTGACTTAAAATTATTTATTTTATTTATTCCATTTTATAAATTATGCTCACAATGGAATGGGTTTTTGTAAACAATTATAAAGTCTATTTTTTTTATACAGATCTTATCCATTTTATATAACTTAATGATATTATGATATGTCTGTATTGTTTTATAAAAAAATTATATTTTGTGCTATCCTTGTATGCTTGACTCATTTAATCAAAACAATAAAATTGTTAATATAGAAATAAAAATTAACTTTATTAACTTATGCATGAATAAGTTGGTATCTCAACCAAGCCTATATACATGCAAATTCGTGAGCGTAAATTTAATATATGCATAATACGTTCATCTAAATAGCACCTTGCAGAGAGGAAAAAATAAAAATACCAGTTGCCCTGGAGGATACGGAAAGGGAAATATTTTTAAGTGATTTTGATGTAAAAAAAAAATAACTATTTTACAGGTTTCCATTTTTCATTTGGGTATACCAATTTTGTACATAAATTATTGAATGTATGAATATATTCATAAATATTTTTTAAAATTAAAAAAAAAAAAAAAAAAAAAAACATTTGCTATGTAATACCAAAATCTACTTGTCTCGTGTTGCCTGGATAGTAGGTACGTATTGTGTATTAGATCGTGAAAGGAATATACCAGAGCCACAGTAAACAGATATGGTAACATGATACACATAAATGGTTGTGATAATATAATAATAATATATATTTACATGACATTGTTTATGCATATTCTTCTGTTCTTCGGAGACTCATAGAACACTGACGGAGGTATATAATATTAAAATACTTCAGCTGCAGTTGTGCAGTTATCTACGCGTATAACTGTGTATACATATACCACTGAGGTGGAGGTCTCTATGGTGTTTACAACCATAATAATCGTTAACGCGGTACAACGACCGTAAAATAATAATATGTACAACTTCAGCGACAACACGCTCACGGTCAGTAAACGGACGGGTGGTTAAAATTTTTATTTATATGACACATAAGGGCTTGGTTTGTTAAAAGTATTAAAACGAAATCAAGTCAAAACGTTGCATCATTTGTCAACCAAATAATTTCGTCCTATGTACATATAGGTTTTTCAATATCATACCTAAATCAAAGTTTAATACTGCAGTAAAATAGTATGAAATATACCGAATTTAAAATATCTATTTATATGAATATAAAGTAGAATTTTTTAAAATCACATTTGCTTATAATAATGTCTAAAGTTACACAACTACATACTGTTATGAAGTTAAGAAACCACTCTAATATTATAACAGCCGTTTCCTTAACGATTATTATTTTTATTATTTGCACATACATAATTGTTTTATTAATTAAAAACACTTTAGTATACATGGGTATGAAGGAATGCATATATTAATATTTTCTACATCGTCTTAGGATCACCGTGTCTTACACAGTATCAATAGATTTATAAATGAGTTTAAATAACATATAGTCATCGGTGCCTATCTACAAAATGTATATATATTAAATATATTATAAAATACGACTACCGAAAATTGTTAGGCAATAAATTAATCTAGAATTTAACACAATATTAGTTATTATGAAAATAGAATAGGTATTTAAATATATATATATATATATATATTCTTGTTATTTAAATATTATTATATTTTTGTTAATCCGTTGGAAGCAACACCTATTCGCATTAGAACCAGTTACTATACAACTTTTTCGTTAGGTTAGGTTGGTTACTATGCATAAATTTAACCACTTACTTTTGATTTTGAATTAAAAGAAAAAGTTTCGATGTATATATGTCAGGTTTATGCAAAAAATTAAAATGTTTCAAGTCTTTTTAACTCAGGACAGTGATATTTTTAGATATTTTATTATTGCCTCATAGTTTGGATGTATTCATCAACTGAGAGTTACATCGTATGGTGCAAAGCGTCCAGTTAGCTGCCAGGTCAAATGTATCACACCTATTATTATTATTAATTTTGTTAGCGCGACGATTGTTATTATCAGCATCGTACACAATTGCTGTTTTTTTGTATTATAAATTGCCTCCGTGACTGTCATTATTATTATTATTATAGTGCTATACAAAAATACAATTAATACTTTTATACAGTTCACTATAAAACATTTTTATCATTTCTTTATATATGTATATTTACAAAAAATGAAGTAGGATTTTTATTTGTTAGCCAAAACTAGTTGAGGTACAACCGTCTTTAGTTGAACCTGCTACCTTGACTAAACATTAGTAGATAAATTACAGACATTCGTAAATATATTAATTTATTATTTTTCATACAACCACCACGTAGTATTTCGCATACCACCATGTAGCCCTCTGCATACTACAGTTTGAGAAATACGGGTTTATATTTTAAATGATAATAATTATAAAATCTATAATGAAATTGGATAAATTAAAAATTTTAAGAAATGATAATAATAGATTAACTTCAGGATGCATAATATGACGGCACATTTCGTACACATCAATTAAACAGTTGTCGAAAATGACTTATTACTTGACGTCAATACTCTGTGAATGGGTGGCAATAATAATTATATAATATGTATTTATCGTTGTACGTACCGGAAGTGGTCTGCTTGTCGGCCGAGTTGAGTGTGTAAGCGGTAAGCCACGTGCGGTCGCTGGTGCCGCGCGAGTTGTACGCGTAAACGGCCAATCGGAGCCCGACTGACGGTGACAGTTGTCGCAGCGTAAAGTCCGGTCGGTCGGACGTCAGGTTGGCCAACATGGGTGGCGCCGGTCCGTCTGCAGCCACCGCGGGTCCGCCATACCCATCGTCCAGACCAGACGACTCTCCGTCGGCGGAGCCAGCACGGCCCGCCGAGTCGTACGCTTCCAAGGCAAAGCGTTGAGCGACGCCTCCATCGAACCCTTGTGTGCACCATACGTGTACCGAGAACAGTGTCCGGTCACCCGAAGTGCAGTTGAAAGGTGGGTCGGGTCTCACTACAACCCGGCAAAAAGAAAAAAAAATTACAATTGTGAATAGAAAAACCACAGTTCAATATTAAGCATAAATAGAAATCCTAAATACCTTGGTCGCCCACGCGACGAACCTGCAATTTACCCGGACAATTGGAATAATAGATATATTATTAGTAATTCCAAACGGACAAAGGATCTAGAAATTTTAGCAAAATGTTGGTGCATTTAGTTGGGTACCTGATTGCGTACGAATTACCTTTTTGGGAACAGTATTTTATATGATATATATAATTTTTTACAACTACATAAGAACCCCTAAACTAAATCACGATTGCATACTAAATAGGCTCTAACATTGTCAAATTTTTATTATACATTTATTGATGTAGTTATCAAATCAAAAATTTGTTGGTTTGCCACTTGAAAAAAAGTCTGTATAGCATAAGATCATAATATTTATTAAATATCAACATAATTTAAATAATTATTTAAAAAAAAAAATCAAACATGGCTAAGTATTTTGCATAATATGTAAATTTATAAATTTATTTAACTGAACTCATAGTTTAGAGATTAAAATGAATACCTATGCCTATAGAATATAATAGTCGAATTAAGATAAATATATTTTTATAAATTTTATATTAATCATACATTTCAATTGATGTTTGAATACAAAAAAGTTAGTTTTATCTAACTAAACGGAATACAACTAAATATTGTAATCTGTGGTACCCTACCCGGATATTTAGAAAAATAGAAACAATTACCATTAGATTTATATTAGCTATACCTAATTATCACAAACCTCACCTGTATAATATTATAACATCATAATAGTCAAACACATCTTCACAAACTGTCTATTATATGATAAAGCAAAACTTAAGTTACATTTAGTTTCACTCAAAACTTTATGAAGTCAAAGCCCACATACGTCAAACGACCTGATCCCTTTCTCAAAGACTGGATAAACAAACGTAATAATTGCAATTGGGAAATCTACTCTATATTATATTATATTACATTATATACCTCATAATGTGTATACATAACAATTGTTTATAATAAATATAAATAGTACTTAAATAAAAGTTAGTCAGATGATCCATTTAATATGGATATTTCTTGAAATTAAGCACATTTTACTCACTATATTTAAATTTAGACCATATGGATATAACTATATGTCTACTACATGCGTTACTGGGTGAGAATCTTAAAATAGCTAGTTATAAATTTAATGGGTACTTAATGGACTATTTGTTGCAGTCTTATGAATTAGTCTAATTTTTTTAGTAAAGTATATAGGTGAAATTCTAAAATAAGTTAATTTTGGTTTAATCTCACAAAAATAAAATTAATTTTTTTTTTTATTGAAGATTAAAGTGTATTTACAATCTATACATACAGTGTATAATAAGTAAGTGTGGTGACTTAAAAAGAAAAAAAAATAACATTAATTACAGAAAAGGAAGGCTTCCAGTAGTGCCACCTGACAAGAAATTAAAATTAATTAAACGTAAAAACTATGTTATTAAAATGTTGTTACTTGCAATTTGTTGTATTTTACAATGTGGTGTAGCCAACATTTTTACAATAACATTATAATGTGAATATAAAAGATTTTTATCGATAATTAATCGTAGGTACTGCCAATTTAAATAATTTAAAAACATCGATTCAAAATTTTTAAAAAAAAAGCAATCAAAGGCTTAATATTGTATATATATATATATATATATATATATATATATTTGATGGCAAAAATTAATTACCAAAACTATTTTCATTGTAAAATCATTAGTTTAAATATCAATCACCTCAATCGCCTTTACTGTATACAATTTGATATTTTCTAACGAACTGCGATGATTAAAATTATGGTAATTACCAATGGACAATGGTATATAATATATATCGAATAAAATCATACTAGATAACTGATATCTAGCACAGTGAATATAACAAAACAATCCGTTTTCTGAATTCTTCAAGTTTATCATAAAGTAGGTGACAGACATCCGTTGTTGTTAGTATTGGTTGTGACGATATAAATAAATATTAATATAATAATAATAAATATGTGCATAAAAGGCTTTTTATTAGTGGGCAGTGGGCACAAAACACATTTTTCTTAAACCATTTTAGTTTTAACTGTTTTAAGTATTTAAAAATATAATAATGGGTCGATTATTCACGCATAATAATTAACTATACTACTTTTTATAGGTCATAAAATACAAAATGCATCAACCATTCCCATGACTAAATTCCTAATGAAATACTGTTTTTATGATATATGTTGATATAAGATCGACATTTATAGGCAGTGCAGAAGCTCTGAGGTCTGGTATCAAATTGGTTCCCGAGCCTAAATCCCACATGTCGAATTGGTCCCCATTTATAAATAGGTGTTTTATTAGGAGGCACCGAATTGGTTCCCGTTTAATTACGCACATTTTCCTTCTCAATATTATAGGCTTTGAACTCGCAACTTCAAAGTAGGATTGTTTAAAAATGTGAGTTAATGAATTTAAAAAAAAATATATAATACATACAATTTAAAATCGTTGAGGGCAACTAGTGATCTCTTAGGTTAGGCGTACAAAATAACAATAATAAAATATAATAATTACAATTTAAAGTCGTTAATTGGAAAATTTAAAGCAAACCTTCTTTAAATATGCGATTCGTGAAAGTTTCTTATTAATATACTCAACCATACTGTTTCCTAGTTATTGGTTATTTTTTTCTTGTTTGGTAGTGAGTTATAAGTGCGATATAAGTGCGTATATTTCAATCGTTATCTTAATCGACCGGGGCAATAATTTGCTACAATTTCAATGCAAGAATATATTATTTAGATTTTATTGTATATACCTACTGCATGTAGAGTGTAAGGCATTTATATTTTATAGTATCTAGTTTATATATTCTATAAATGATTAAAAATTTAAATTTAAACTATTTATTTAAAAACAAACGGGAACCAATTCGGCTGTACCTAATAAAACGCCTTTTTTTAAACGGGAACCAATACGGCCAAATGGGAACCAACTCGGTTACTTCCGCTCTGAGGCTCAAATCAACCAGATATATTATTAAATTGTAATATAATATTATATGGATAATATATTTATACAAAAATTAATTGGAAATAATTGTTACATCAAAAAATATTGTGAATTTATTTATTTACCTGTACCTACATTAATTTTTATGCAAACGAAATTACGAGAGTTATTCAAACAATTAATTAAAAATAAAAACTGTATTGTAATACATATACAACGTAGGTACACGTGATATCGGGCTTGAAACGTTTAAGAACTTTAGTATACATTCACACTCTGGAATAATAATAACAAAATAATTATGATTTCCGTTATTATTGTTATTAAACAGGGGATTTATAAACGTAAACCACCAAGTTGAAAAGAAATAAGCTGGTGAAAAAAATCGATGGAAATTATTGTAAAGCCGCTCAAAATTCCCTCACCAAAATGGCAGAGTATTTAAATTCACATCGTATACAGTATACCTAGTCTAATCCTTGTACGTAAATTCAGCGAATGATTGCGGATTCATTGTATGCGAAGCGATGCGACTGCAGTAGGTAGTGATTAGCGGAAAACGCAATTGACCGTTCCATTTTAATGTTTTTTAATTCGCTTAACCTGCGAAACTTGTAAATGTGTTATGTGATGGCGAATTCCGAGTCCTGATTTTATTATAAAATCGAAAATAATGAATCGATCGTAAACCGGATTTAATGATATCTGTAACAGTTATAGCTTAAATGGAAATTACATTTTAAGCCGCAACTATAATCATTACAGTTTCAATTTACGTATTAAAATGGACAAATTACGCTATAGTGAGTGATAAACTATTGTATTATTATTATTATTATTATTATTGCTGTTGTTGTTTGTTAATTATAAATTAACGACATTTATAATTAAGCGTAATCCTTTGAATTTATCTGTTTTCTATTAAAATCCAATAATAAGACTCTTAATTCGAGTTTATCAGTTCATTACCTTTCCAAATATCCCAAATGATAATTTAGTTTTCATGGCCCTACTAAAAAGTTTTTTTTATTTTTTTATTATTATTTGATGTTATCAATCAATACAAATTAGCACAATGAGTGCATATGGCAAGAGTAATTTATAACAAGAAAAGTATGAGTAAAGTAGCTACACATTACTGACTCTTTGCTAATTAAAGTAAAAGTTAAAAATTGACATGCGTTAAGTTCGCCCGTTAAATATAAGGGGTGGTGCTTTCAAAGAAAAAAGAAGATCGTAAAATCCCAAATTATTATTATTAACAGTAAGTACATTTTGAAAATTGATCATTAAGTACGCTTTGAAAATTGATCAGAAAATATATTATGTAAAAGTGTCTATATCTAGAAGTGTTGAAATGGAATTAATCTTATTTAAAGGCCATTAACTAGTTTATTTTTAAAAACTCTTTGATATATTAAAACTGGTTTCAAGTCCATGTGTACCCAAATTTGTCAGACGTTACAAGCGAGTAAAATATTTTTGTATTCTAATGAAATCACTTTTTTTTCAGCAGACGTATCAAAAAATGAATGTTATTGATATGCGCGACGCACTAATCATTATTGAAGATTTATTTTGATAGTAATAATTTTTATTAGCATGGGTACTTACCGGCAGCGATCACATGGAAAACGCAAGGCTCTATTTGCTGTCCGGCAGTGTTCGAAGCGCGGCAAGTGACAGTTCCGTAATCGTTGTCTCCAACGTTGCCCCCATTTCCACTACCTCCACCACCACCATTCATTCCCATGGCTGAAGGACTGTACGTGAGCACCGATGATAGTCTGCCACGCTTGCCGGATGACGAACCACTACTGCCACTTCCGGTTTCGGTTCCACCAGGACGGGTGTGTTGGACCACCTCGTTATTGTTGCCGATTTCGGATGCCACGCCACCCGTCCGATTGAAAGTCCACTTAAAAACGTCTGGTGCCGGATATGCATCTACCTCGCACACTATTTCCGTGTTCTCGTTCCGAGCCACCCCGTACGTTAGCTTCTGGTTGTGCCTGCACACTGGTTTATCTGCGGACCACCCAAAAATAAAGATGTCATTGTTACACATATTATTAATCCAATCTAATATAGTCAGGAGAATGCTGAGAATCGAGGTGCTCATTTGAATTATCTATTGGACACGTAGTCTTATAATTTTTAAATATTTATTCTTTGAAGCAAACATTAGCAAAACATTTATTTACCTTTTTTTCTAAACAACAACCATTTTTTTTCTTTTCAAAATCATGTTATTCTAAATCGAAATAATTTCTAAATAATATTTAAAATATTTAAATGACATATTATGTCACCGTATAAAAGATATCGGTAATTATACAATTTAGATCCAATTCATTAATTTAGTATTATGAATGTTAAAATCACAAAAAACACAGTTGATTTATATCGCTAATTGAGTCCATATTATATACTAAATGCTTGAGTTAAATTCGTAACATTTTTTATAGTACATTGTCCATAGGTGTACAACTTCGTCAATAAAAGTAAACAACGAATGTGAATATAACGCCACAATGTACATTCAATATAAATGTAGGTATGTGAAAAAGTTGTACTAAAACAAAATAACAACTTTTGACCATTAGAATAAAGTTATAGACCTTTATTAATATTTATTGAAATTACCTCTAGTCAGTTATATATTATTATTAGTAAATAGAACTAACGGAAATTGTCCTAATTTAACACAAAATGCGGATTTTTATATTAAGTTCGAAACTAATTTTTATTCGAAAATGTTTATTATTTTAATAATGCAAAATGTTATTTATTATTATAATTCATTATTCAAACTATAATTGTTAAAACTGTTTGCACTTTACATAGTCATATCATACTCTTTATTAAAATAGTTCAAGTTTAATTCTGAAAACTTCTTTTGAGTTTTGACCAATGAAAATTATTAAAACACTATGCATTAATTTGGTTTAGTAAGATCATTGTACAATAATGTTATTTCTGTTTTGCAAAGTTAAATATTATAATATATATATATATATTTATTTATTAATAAAATTAATGTTATCAAAATTATTTATTTATTTTTACAGCGTATTTAACCTTCTTTATTAAGTTTTTACAAGTTATAGCCACACTACTCGTATTTGTTTGAAATTTAATTTATCTCAGTAAAATATATTTTCTGAAAGTGTTTTTCTTTTTTTATTTCATTTTTAAATTTATTAATTAAAGCGTAACACATTAATTTTTTATCCTGACTTAGTAATTACATTTAATTATTAAGATACTGCAAACTATAATTCCAATAAGCATCAAATCAGTTTAGCGAATATAAATGTATTACCTCATTATTTATGATTATTTTATAGAAATAGATAAATTAATGTTTTATGTTATGTTTTTATTTACAAGCATTTAAATAATGATACAATTTAGGTATTGTAAAACCTTGATTAATATTATGAAAATTAATATAAGCTCTATAATTTTTTAAAAACAATAAATTGAATGTAACTATAAAAAAAGTACCTAAAACAAATTGATGACTAATTCCCAAAGATTATATAATAACGATTTATTTATTATTTGACAACTATTTATTAGGATTAAATAATTCCAACGTTGAGTGTATGAAATAAATGTTAAGCAAATTGGATTGTTCGAATTGTAAAATATACACAATTAAAGTTATTGAGTTTTTAAAAAATTATTTGAGTTTATTAAGAATGATGACATTTTTTAATGAGAGATAAAAGGATATTGATTGTTAAACGTATACGAGTATACGAAATAAGCATATTCAAATTTCACAATAACTGAAATGTACTAATATTGTTTGGGACTTATCGTAAATCAAGTGTCAAAACTATAAAAATATTATTAATAATATAAAATATCGATGAGAACCTATCGAATCATTATTATTTTTTCTTATATAATAAATATATTATATTATAATAGTCCAACTTTCAATTTAACAGAACGTCTTAAATTTAAAAGTTTCATAAGTTTTTAACATTTATACACAAAACTGATGTTCTGTGGTGGACCGGCTAAGTGTTATGTATGTGCTGTAAATGTGTACAAAGTTTTATTTAACACTTTTCCTCTATCTTTAAAACCACAGTGGATAAACTTGGTGTTTACCAGGTTACATAAACGACGGGGTAGTCGCCAGTCGGTAGGCAATTTTGCTTCGTTCTCGTAATCAACTGCAACGTGTTGTTAGACATGTACCGTATGTGGCGTAATAACTAATAATAGTTTTATTTTGAGTTATTCTCAATGTGCGTTCAATATAAAAACTACGTGCTTAATAATAATTCAAATTTCATTATTTTCGATTTTATTAGAGATATATCATTGTTATTCGGTTGATTAGTAGTTATTTAGGTAATTAAAAGAGCTTAAAATACATTATTTGAACAGCAGTTGTTATACATTTTGTACACAGATCAAAGTAGTTTTACATTTTTATACAATCGTCACTTTGCTGTTAAGATTTTCAAAAATAATTTGACCAACCATCAATAAAAGAAACATAATTACACATTTTTTAGGGGGTCACGTGTAAAAACGTAACATATTTCCTATTATGTGATTCACGCATGCATCCTAAGATATTATAATACTGTGGTTAGTCGTTTTCAATAAGTCTCGGATTTTCTTGTATATTGTATAATATATTATATGCCTAAATATTATCATAAATTGCTCTTACACATGACTGTTAGCCGAACGACGTTGCTCTCGCCGTCTCCCTCCACGTTGCTAGCCAAACACGAATAGTTCCCCGCTTGCTGTCTCTTGACGTTTTGAAGTGCCAGGTCCTTTTGATTCATAATCACACCGCTTTTCACATTTCCCTGGACCACTTGACCCTGTGTCCGGTGAACAGAAAACAAACACGTGTAGGTATTCATTATTAAAACGCACTCATTACCCTGGACTGTATTCAAGGCATTATATTTTTCACGTGAAATATAAATGAATTCAGCAATAGAAACTATACAGAGTAATCAGAAAAATACACATATATGCTTGAATATAACACTTGAACGGAAATGTATTTTTTTACTATTATTATTTTTATTTTAACCGCACAAAACATTTTGCCACAAGAACTTACCCTTTTCTGTGTTCTAATGATAACGCTCAAATAATTACGTTATTTCTAATATTAATTTTATATTTTTACAGAAATTTAATGATAGATTCTTAAGTTTGAAAATTAACTAAATACAATTTAGTGTAATAAATAACTATGTTATTAGTAAATCGAGTAGGCTTAGTTTATTTTAAAATTTTAAATATGGTACACAAAAAAATATACTGAATCAATTGGTAAATTGATCAACAATGATTTAGTTAATCAAACTTAAACACTATAATAAACTTACATGTTATGTCAAAAGTTTTTTTAAGTTAATTAACTGGCACAGGATTATTCACTTTCAGATAAATATACTAGTATGGTAGGTATTGAAAGTTTATTTATTATAAATTAATTTCCTAAAACAATTTATTTGGTTCATTGAATACTAATCAATATACCACGAAGACCAGTGACTTCAAAAAAATTAATTTTTTTTCGTAATGTATTTTTATTTTTTACTTATATAATTATTGAAAAATTTAACGAAGAAAAAATGGAATCAATTACTACTTTTGTGTTTAGGTTTAAACATTACAGAACGGATTTAAGTCTGTAGATGGCAGTAGCATACCATAATAGATGTCTTATTGGGATATAATGGAAAATAAAAATGATGAACAGAAAATTTAGTTATGAAAAGTAATTATCAAAATGTTTTGACGAAATAAAATGAAAAAAACCCAACGTGTTCATTACATATTTACATCGCAGCATAATTCCTAATATTAATGTTATGGATGAGTAAAACATTTTCAATCAAGAAGTTAACGAGCACCAGTATTACGTGCCAGGTCCTATACCTTGTTTATCTTTTCTTTCAAATTAACAGTGCTGCAGGTTATATTAATCAGACAGCTATTGGAATAATGCAGAAAAGTGTATTAAAACCGTCCGCGTAACAAGGGGCCACGACGACGTAGAAAAAAATATGCTCGAACAAATAATTTATTTTTACTTATTTTTTTTTTTTTTTGTATATATTACATATATATATATATATATATATATATAAATTGTTAGACATCCGTTCACAGTTTCTGAGCGTGCTATTTTTTGCGAGCGCCGTTTATGTATGCACAAAACTCAAAAGCGCTCAGTCACGTCCTACAAACACCTTAACTTGTTGATCTCGTGGACAAGAGGTTTCTATCACTAACTGCAGAACACACAAACCTACACTTTAGATGCAATCGCACTGCGAAGGATTTTGACGGCGGTGTGGTAGCTGATTTTCTTAAGACGCTCCCTGAGAACTGTAATTGTATATAATATGGAGATGCTCGGGAGTATCTTTTAACGGAGGTTATTATTTTATGTCTCTTTATTAACGCCACTTCTGTATTAAAAGTATAAAGTGAGCCGTTCTGTATCTATATCTAAGTCCCCCTCTATTTGGCAACCACATAAAATATGTTCAACGGAGCATTTTTTAATTTTTTTTAAATGGTACACAATTATTGTTATATTACATTGTTTACCACTCTTGATAAATATTGAAAATTGTTCATATAAATTAATCTAAATTTTAAATTGCAAACAGTAAATTGAATATTTTCATTGGTGGTATCTAAGTATTCACTATTAATATTACGAAACAATAAGTATATAAATTATATTGAAAGGAATTGGATGACTCACGTTATGCTTCCAAATAACTTTGTAAGCGGGTGGGTTGGCATCGATCTTGCACTCGAAATATACATCGTCTCCTTCTTCAATGTCTGCCGGATTCATGTTGATTCCCAAAGCCAGTTTCAATATTGGTACATCTGAAATAAATAAGTAGCATTGTTATGAGATTTAAAAAAAAAAAACAATATTGTATGCATGATTCAACAAGGAGTCATACCTTACGACAAAACACAATAATATAATATTTAATCAATGTTTCAATGTCGTATTTTTGTGACCATGTCCTATATGATTTAAAAATCTATATAATTCAAATGTTGAAGAATGTTTTAAATATTATTGTTTAAATGTAATACTAATATTATATAATTACCTAACGAATCAATACTTGAAATGAATTTCATTGTGAAAAGCTCATGAATGTATAATTAAATAAATGCGTAGAATAATTATAAATAAAGGGGAAATATTATAATATTGTGTAATAACTATTTATATTTGAAATAACATATTTATCTAATTTAATTTCTGCGATAAATGAAATCTGATGTTTGTTTAATTAAATTTTATATAATCGTTATATTTGTTTATACTGCATAAAAATTGCATTTTTGATTTGACAACTGAAACAAAACAAATATAAACTTTATTTTTCTCTTTAAAATAAACAATCCTCAGCTAATTTATATATATATTTCTGATAACATGTTAATATGTGTACCTATGTTGAGGTATTTATGTTTCATTGTATATGATTGAAATTATGTATGAATTACAATTCTAATAAAATTTAATTGATAAAAAAATTAAAAAATTAAATTAATAATATGTTATTGTATTAATTAGGGATACATTTATTAAATTTTTGTCTAAATCACTAAATTAATTTCAATTAAATATTATGTTTTTAGTTGGTTCGTTTATATAATATCTTTGATGAAATATTTTTTATAGATCAATTAATTGAAGAACGAT
Source organism: Diuraphis noxia (assembly GCF_037042655.1). Classification (NCBI taxonomy): domain Eukaryota; kingdom Metazoa; phylum Arthropoda; class Insecta; order Hemiptera; family Aphididae; genus Diuraphis; species Diuraphis noxia. The sequence continues at coordinate 57,231,954 of NW_028301711.1, forward strand.
ATTATTTTGTATGAATCATAAAAACTAAGTAACTTACAGTGCACATCAATCGTCCACGAATCTTCCACTTTTCCACCAGCCATCTCATCTAATTGTTGTACGTTTTGATTCTCGGCTCGGCATACCAATGATTTACCATTATCTGACTTTGTTGGTTGAAAAGTTAAAGTAGATGATGTTATATTGCCATCTGGTGATACCTGTTGGATAAAAACAAATAAGCTTAATATTAGTATACGTTTTCATTAAAGTTAGTTCAAAAGCAAAGTTATTTTCTGTATATTAATATTCTTCGATATCCAATTATTAAAGTGTAGAACTTACATTTCACTCATAAATAATGCCGTTTTAAATTAAATGTATTGAAAACTTAATTAATAGTTTTAAGGTTTTAATAAGACAATTATTTACAGAATATTAATAAAGTTTTTTAAATAGAAAGTTTGTTTTAGTAAAAAAATATGACGCAATTATTATTGGAAATTATCATAAATATAATATACAAAATATGGTATATAATATTATTATAAGTAAAATTAAAAATAATTGTTAAGAATATAATATTACATTTTTAATTTCATACTAAAACTAGTTAAAATTTATAACTTTATCACATTCTTAATTTTAAGTTCAAGTAATGAAAACTAGATCATTTTTAACATAATTAAAAATATAAATATAAATGTACTCTCATAATTTAATGAATTACATTCAATTTATACTTAACTTTCGAATTTTTAAGCACACCCATTGATTTTATCATCATTTATGGGTTAGGATAAGTTTAAATTTTACTTCCTACGAAATATTATTTCCGAGATATCAAATAGGTACTTAGACTATACCTATGTATATGAAAAAGAAAATACATACCTCATGGTTGGCGGAAATACGATAATATTGCTTCATTTTACCTAAGTATACACTTAGATAATATGTTACATTCAGAAATACCAGCCAATATTTCCTGAAGATAGTTACGAAGAGACAACATAATGATAATATTATTTTAAATTGAGCCCAACGATCAATGTATTGATTTTGCAATGATATGTGTTTATTTTGTTCATCATATTTAGAAGTAGTTAAAATAATATGTACGAGTAGGTAGGTATTTAACTTTAACACAATTTTTAATAGGGAAGTGAATCTTGTTTGTATTTTAGGGGTCAAAAGTAAAAAAAAAAATCACTATAAATTTTATATTAATGGGAGGAAGGATGAAATGATAAATTTTTACATAAAACCAAAATTTGATGAATTCGATTTTTTGATTGTATTGTAACTAAAACACAAACACGGTATATAAATTAAATATTCATAACATTTTTACGCGAGGTGATTGTATTTTGGTTAATGTTTATAGACATTTTTCATTATTTATTTTTTTATAAATCTAAATTAAATATTTATTGCTTAGTATAAATTGTTAAAATGTAATACAATGCAATTTTTTCGACATACATCGTATGCTCGTAAAATTTCAGAACTAATATTAGTAACAAATTACTTTCATTGAAGATATCAATAAAAATGTTATAATGAAATATATTTAGTGCTATAGACTATTAGAACGTCTTTTCCTCATTGAATTTTGTATGCAATAATTTATCATTTTTGCACACTTGCATTACAGTGACTTGTTCGTTAATGAGATCCATTGGACACCTATTGTACTGTAAAACGGTTACCTGATTTTTTCCCGTTTCTTCAATAATTTTAACGAGAATAATTTATGAATACTTTTATTTGAATTATGAATGTGTAAATTTTATAATTTTTTGTAATACTGTCGTTAAAGAGAACAATATCTAACTTGATTCAATTATCAACAACAATCATAAACAACAATCATACAACAATCATATGATTAAGTCAACGAAATAAAAAATAAATACATTTTACGTATATCTAATAGCTAGAAGAAACATCAAGGCCATATTGTGTGAATTAGTAAATTTGGAAAAGTATACAAATAAAATTTCGTAATTTTCATCATAACTGAATTGATAATGATTGAGGTGAATTGATGATAATAAACACAATATCACCGGGAAACTACTATAAGTTAGTTCACAAAAATATGATTTGTTTATGTACTTACATTATGTATGTAGGGGCCAAAAATTTCAGAAGAATAAATAAATTTTGAGGTTATGTTTTACGAACCAACCATATTATGTTTACTTTTTAAACTATAATATATTATTTGAATTCATCTTTTTCAGGTAACTATATACTTGAAATAAATAACTAGGGGGGAAAATAGTAATTTATATTCAAGGAGATATAAAAAGAAAGATTTTATAATATTAAAAAATTGTATGTACCTGCAACGTAAAATGTTGTCACAATATCTGTATATTTATTTATGAATGGACGAACTTTTTATATAAATACTAAAATCTATATTTGTTTACCTTTGTCTTACGATATTTTGTCACCAAAGAACAAGTCACGATGATAGTTTGTAATGATCAGATTTTAAAAATATTCGTGTGTCAATACAAAGTTTAAAATCAAATTCAAAGATAAAATTAAATAGCATCTGCCATCGTGATCACTGATCATAAATATATAAATCGAGTTTATTTTTATATTTTTTAATTTACAACTTCTTCATAATAAATGAATTATTATGATATATTAAAAACTTTGTATACAGATGATATAAAAAAAAACCAAACTCCTATAATTTTTGGTAAATATTTTTTTTTTCGACGAATAATTAAAATTATTACGCACCATAAGTATAACAATATGTGAAATGCATGAAATATTATACAGGTATAATTATATATTATTAAAATATTTAATACTAAACGATTAGTAAAAATATTTAGGTATAAAGACCGATTACAAAATATAACTCAACAATAATCATATTGTTTGATGTGTTATTTTCGATTAATAAATTCATACCCACGCTAGTAAATGATTTCCAAGTACATCAGAAATATTGTGTTCACGCTAGACATATTTTACGGAGTAATATTTTATAAATTATGACACAGAATTGACACATTCGTATCTTTTTAATGTACACTATTTTAGCATTAACATCAAGTTTAGTATCAATGTACCTCACATAAAATATATGCAGAGGGATAAAAAAGGAGTGAAAAAAGTTCTTTAACACATAGAGGTAGTGCATTCATAAGTTTTCTTCTATACAATTTACCTATAATAACTGAATTCTATACTAATTATATATTATGTAATGAATACATTCAAAAATGGGTGTGCCCTTTAATTTGTTTGAAAATTAATAAATAATCCGATTATTATTTTTGTTATTATACTTAAAGTTTACAATAGCCATGTAACATTCAGTTGAATATATTTGTTTTATGTATTATCATTGATATATTATTTTAATTGTTCATTTATCTAAAACGGTATGTTTCATGTTGAATTATTCAATTACAATTCCTAGTACAAATTTAATTACCTAGTAATAATAATAATATTAATGTTATACCTACTATGTTATTATACTATCATCGGTCATGTAGTAGGTATAAGGTGTAAGTTATACTAAGATTCCAATTATTTTACGATCAATACCCAGGTTAGATCAGGTTATTATGTTTAAATTTTGTTCACCGATTTGTTATTTGCTAAAGAAATAATGGAATCCCACAAATTGCTGTAAAACTAAGTCTATTTCATGATAACTAAATTTTTGGAAATTGTAAAATAATTGTTTGGCTTTTTCTGTACCACAAAGATGATTACAATAATATTTAAATGTATTATTTTAAATAAATGTATATATAACCATCCAAAATCTAATTTAGTGAGTAGGTTCAAAAGTGAACTGGGTTTAAATTTCATCCCTTTAGATTGAACGAAACGATTTTTTGCTCAATGCATATAGGTTTGGAACGTTATAAAATAACTTTTGCATACGCTGTCATCATTGAAAATTGAAAATTAAATATTTGTTTTTAGGATTAAATTAATGTAAGATAAAAAATAGTACTGGCGTGGTTCGTTATTTTGCACATTTTTACTATCCAATTTTCATTTTGCTTATGATATAATATTATTATATTTCGTTGCAACGATTTGTACACGGGTCACCTTAAAAATCGTTAGTGCCGTGGCCTCCTTACGCAATTAATAATTTCGGCTGTGTATTAATTATGTATTATACATGTGCGGTGTTCGCGACGTAGGTACCCTAAATAATGCACTGCACGCAGATAAGCGCAATTAAATTTTAATTTAAACTCGGCGACGTAGTTTGGCGCTCAAAAAGAAAAACCGAAATTGAACGTCACGCGTTGTCAACCGTCGTCGGATTTCTAGAAATGCAGTGCTGCACCCGACAAATGAAATAAAAATAATTAAATTAAACACGAGGGTATGCCTATTTAATATCAGATGACATTTCCGCACTACGCGATCTCTTATAACGCGAATACCTTTTTTGATTTTGTTCCATTTACGAAACGTCGTTATTCTTATCAGCTACCCTAGATTATACTCGGAGAGGGTAGCTTACTGAACACTGAATAGGGGATGGGAACATGCAAGGTGTGTTTTCCGAGAGGCATAAACACGCACAGATTAGCCAGCGGGTAAGTTGTCGGTGGTTTATGATATTTTTTTTTACACACACACAATTTATTGTAATACTTACGGTCTGCGTAGCATTGGTCAACCTCTCATTGTCTTTCCACCACGTCACATTGGCCGGCGGCTTGGAACCCACTGCTTGACACTGAACCTCGTACGTTCGGCCGCAACTAAGCGGCTGTCTGCTGCTGAGCACTTGCACGTTCAACGGTTTGACTGTGGAGCAAGTTAAACGAATAGGTTATTACAAGAAAACATTGTCACGGTAAGACGTATTATTTATTAAAATATTATGTAATATACACTATTTGCACACTGATAGGAAATTTCAAAAAAACTACATTTTTCCAAAGTTTTCAAATTAATTTTATTATTATAACGGGTCAATACTGTTTTATATTGAAATTATTACATTTTGCAAATTTATGAAAGTTATCTTATACATTTCTTAAAAATGTGTCAGTAATATTTGACTTCGTTATATTATAATGTATACTGAGATATTATTTTTAAAATACCACTATGTGGACCACCGATCGGCGTTTGTGTATACCTATTACAACGTAATATAATGATGTCTTACAATGAATAAAAACATTATCATCAGTGTTTTTGTGGAAAATATTTTTCAGTTTGAAGTACATTTCAATAAACAATATGGCATGGCATGTTTAAAATAATGAGGGTAAAGTGATGAAGACAATATAAATAGCGTGGATATAATATGTTTGTTGTCCATCTGTGGACTGGTGTGTAGTGATCCGAAAGCGGAAAGATTAATTTTGACCTAACCCTTATACCGATTAGCAATCTAGTCAAATAGTCAATAATCCATAACTTACTGGAGAGGTTGTATTTAAATATCATCAATATATTTATATACATACTTAGTACTTACATATAAAATTATAAAGTATATATAAACTAACTTAAATATAAAGTTTTATATTAATTAAAAAAAAAAAATATATATATTATTATAAAATTATTTAATTTTTAATTTTAATCATTTTCATTTTCATTTTAAAAATCAACCATTTAAAAATAATAATATCTAAGAAATTGAGTGAGCTATCAAATACTTTTACTAGTTTAAATATAATAACTACGAATTTCGACTTATTTTCTATAATGTCGTGCCTTTTCTTCTCCCCTTAGATCTATATTTACCATGCACTTTGCAAAACATTTACAATGAGTTTGTCCGTTCTTATTTTTCACTTTGATTTTTCAGGACCATTAATTTTTTTTTAAGTATTTTTAAAAGCCTATTTATCTTCGAATAGAATAAATATTTAATTAAATTCCAATATTGTCGAATTTATAATATTATAATTTAAAAAAACTGTGTAAAGTCTAAAATTAAAGTTTATTAATTTTGAATTTTTTGATTGAGTTATTAAATAGTCAATTTAACTGATACTTAAAATATTTAAAACAAAAATTAAGTTAAAATATTTTTAATTTTAAACATATAATTTAAATTCATCTCAGAAAAGTGGCGCTTACATTTTAATTCACTAATTAATTTATGAAAAAATACAAAGTTATTTAATTAGTAGGTATTGACTTTGAAATATTGTTGATAAAATAATATAATTTGTTTTAATCATATGGATTTTGTAATAAATCAAAATCCACAAAATATATTAACAACATATTATAATTAAGTATATTTCTATCAGTGTACATTACACAGTTAGCTTAAAACAGAAAAATGTATGATTTAGGTATTATAATTTATGAAGCCCGTGTAAGTATTATGTCGTGAAGGCCGTGTAGTTAATTATAAATTTAAATTTAAATGGTCATAATTTTATTGAAGTGGTAGGTATTTTACAAATATAATTCATTTATTGGCTAGAGGTTATTTTTGATAAATATAGAGAAGTGACAAGTGTTTTCCTTATCTTAAAATAAAAATATCAAATACATCATTATCATACTCGTATCATTTTCTTTTTTGATAATATTTCGAATATTGTAAAACTGAAAATGGTAACTGGATACAAATATGAAAATTTAACACCAACTTAATTAGGATCATTAAAAAAACTTAAATTAATATTAATTTTCAAACTAATAAGTTAGACAACAAGCTAAAACTAACTTAACGTTTAACTTAATAACTCGTTAATTGTATTAAAAATGATTCAATTATTAAATTCACTTAATATTAAATATTCATAAAATCGTATGGTTCTTTTTATTTTTTTTCCTTATTTATTTATAAGTTTGCTGTATAAATATAAGACTTGGCAATATTTTACGTGAAATGATTATAAATAAATATTCAAAATTATTATATGAAGTACTTATTACCTACATACTCATATTCAAGTAAATGAAAATGCTTACATTATATATATATATTTTTTATTTGTTAACCCGTGGCAACATAGGCCATGGGGGGGGGGACACTACGTGTGTGTGTGTGTGTTTTTTTTTTTTTGGCAGAATTTTTAAATGGTTTCTGTAGGTTCCCGTAGGTTTCTGCCATGCCCTGATGGGAGGCGGCCATTACCGGGGTTCGAATCCGGCGACGGTGCGCGTCTCAACTGACGTCTTAATCCACCAGGCCCCCCCCCCCACATACATATAATTGTTTACATTTAAAAAAAAACAAAATTTAAATGACCATCTTATAAAACTGAAATATATGATGTAGAATACGAACTATTAATTAACTGTCCCGCTTATTACTCTCATAGTCTCATTTATACACTATTGAGCAATAAAAATGTAAGATAAAAACGATGCAACTGATTTGGAACAATAGTATTAAAATAATATTTCTGTTTCAATTTATGATTCAAATGGGTTTAATAACAACACTTAGATATATTAGAAAATAAATAATAATATACGAGCACACCTATTTAGTGTTGAACTTATGAATACACCAGTGGCGTAATTTGGCTATGTTTGTGGGGGGGGGGGGATAAAATGTTTTAACCCCCCCCCCCCCCCCCCCAAAAAAAAAAAAAAAAAAAAAAATCAAAAGTATTTATTATAAGCACCTTTCAGAATTCAGAGCAATATATTTATGTACACATGACTACATGAGACTTGGAATAAATTTCGATTAATTGTTCAAATCGATAAGTTATTTTTAGTTCAATAGGACTATGGAAAAAATAGTAGGATAGGATAAGATAGGATAGATATGAAAATAGTCTTTAATCTAGATAAAATAATCTGATAAACGTTGAGCGTCGTCGATCCACGATAAAATAATACTTTACTGCTCGGGGTTTATTTTTGTACCACCAGTGGCGTACAAATGGGGGGGGGGGTCGGGATAAATCTCCCCCCCCCCCAGTACCAAAAAAAATATACAGAAATGTTTTGAAAATGTCATCATGTATATAAAATTAAGAATTTTGTAAGTTATAATGGAATCACAAAAATATTAATTTTTCGTCCGAGATACAAATAAATGTTTATTATTTACATAAAAACTATTTTTGTGTAGATATTAAATATTGTTTATCATTATTAGTAAATTGTCTCTGTGTTGCGCCCGTGTGTGTCTATTTTTGTAATGGCATGCCCGCATGGCGCATACGGCCTCATCGAAATATTATTTTAATTTATAACTTTATCCCTTATCTTTTGTTTATTAATAAATATATTATTATAATAATATACACGATTATTCAAACGTCCGATGTTCAGTGTCGTAATCTAATATTTCAGTGTACTCATGACAGTGTTTAGTGTACAGTCGTGACTCGTATTTCAAATTATATCAATACTAGCTGAACCCGTGCACTTCGTAGTCCGTTAAAAATCCTATCTCTTTTATGGTCCATAGTTCATATTGTGTGTTAAATTCATTTCATGTGATCATGCTATAGCAGTATATTTTTATACATAATGATAGATAGTGGTTAAAATATATTATAATCTTACAACGATATTCAATTTCGTATATCATTATGTAATTTTCTTCGTTTTCTCAATATAATGTTGACAATTTAAATATTCAATTCAATGATATTTAGGCAAACACTTTCTAACTTAGCATACCTTCTGCCCATATGTCTAATAAAATGCTGTACCAAATTTTATCGAAATCGGTCCAGCTGTTTAATGTATATAGGACTAACAGATAAATATATATATAACCATAACTAATAACACAGAACAATAATAACCGCTAATAATAACCGTCATGTATAATTGTATTTTTAATTTTGTCGACAAGATTTTTGAGCTAAACATACTCCTTAGGCCAAAATAGCACCTATTTCCCATTAGAATCCTAGTGTCCATCTCCATCTTAAGGTCACTATCCTGTGTTATTATAGATCCTAGGTATTTAAAATGTGACGCTCTCTTAAACTTATGGTGATCTATTTCCATAAACTCTCCTTGTCGGTATTCTCTACTTCTTCTTCCAATTATGACATACTCCGTTTTTTTGTCATTTATCTTTAGACCACATTTGCCTGCTACATTTATTAATTTTCTACAATTCTGTTTTACAGTATCTAAATTATTTCCCAAAAGGGCTAAGTCATCGGCATATGCTAGTAAACCTATTGTCGTGTTACCCATCGCAACCCCGTCAATAGTGTTTAGTTCTCTGACAATTTTTTCAAGCACTAGATTAAAGAGGATAGGAGAAAGTGCGTCTCCTTGTCTTAAGCCCGTGGATACTCTAACTGTCTCCGATACTGCATTCGCAATTTTAATTTTTATCAAAGTGTTTTCAAGACTAGTCTTTATCAAGTTTACTAGTTTTATCGGGAAGTTAAATTCATGATATAAATCATATTAAAATCATAGTTTAATAATTTTCAATACTGCAAATGTGAATCTCATAAAATTTTTATTACGATTCAAACTCTATTTCATATAATGTTAATTAATATACTTTTCAACTGTTGTCACTGACAATACAATTACATCATAAGAATATTTAATTAGATTGTAGGTATAATACGCAGTATAGAAAGGTAGATAAATATCGTTATTTTTACACGAAATACATTCAAGAATTGTCTGATATGTGTATAATACAAAAAGGTTTGGTGTGGTTATATTTACTACAGAATTTTATATTATACTAGGTACCTTTGTCTTTAGCCTGATTTTTGACAACTTCAATAATGTGAAAAACAATTTTCTTTCGAAAATGGTGTATTTTCTTTTCTATTAAAACCATTTAAAGAATCCAGAGGAGGCCGATCCCGAGTTAATTAAAGTTAACGGATCAGACAAAGGGCCTTTTAAATTGGAACAAAAAAAAAAAAAAAACAAGAGAAAATAGTAGTAATGACTGGTACGTGGTATTGAAAGCTTGTTTGCTGTCAATGATGAAATGTTTTTACCCAACTAAATTTTGATCTGAAAACTGTTAAAACTCATATTTATTAGAATTTTTGTTTGACTTCAAATAAAATTAACTTTTTGTAAAACCTAAACTTATATTATATTACCTATGTAGGTAGTCATATATATATATATATATAACATCATTAATATATTAAATAGTCATTAGCTAACATATTTCTTATATTATTATTTATTAAAAACTAGCTGAACCCGTGAACTTCGTAGCCCGTTAAAAATCCTATCTCTTTTATGGTCCATAGTTCATATTGTGTGTTAAATTCATTTCATGTGATCATGCTATAGCAGTATATTTTTATACTAATGATAGATAGTGGTTAAAATATATTATAATCTTACAACGATATTCAATTTCGTATATCATTATGTAATTTTCTTCGTTTTTTCAATATAATGTTGATAATTTAAATATTCAATTCAATGATATTCAGGCAAACACTTTCTAACTTAGCATATCTTCTGCCCATATGTCTAATAAAATTCTGTACCAAATTTTTTCGCAATCGGTCCAGCTGTTTAATGTATATAGGACTAACAGATAAATATATATAACCATCACTAATAACACAGAACAATTAATAACCGCTTATAATAACCGTCACTAAAGCAACCATTAGTACAATTTGTATGTTCACAGCCAGCTTTTACGCGGTAAAAAAAATTGTTCAAGTGGAAATGTTCCACTCCGAGAACACCGATTTTCCACGTAACACAATACGGTGATTATACAAAATTGTCCGTCTATTTGCCAATTGCACAAAAATATTTACCGCATCAACTATTTTTTTATTAAATTTTCAGTTTTTTTTAAATTTTTATAAAAAAGTTTATTAAATAATTTGTGTTATTTACTTGAAATATTATTTTTATAAAATTTAGCGATATTTGATTGAAAAATTAAAAAACTGAAAATCTAATTAAAAAAATAGTTGATGCGGTAAATATTTTTGTGCAAGGCGCAAATAGACAGACAATTTTGTGTAATTACCGTATTGTGTTACGTGGTAAATCGGTGTTCTCGGAGAGGAACATTTCCGCTTGAACAATTTTTTTACCGCGTAACAGCTGGCTGTGGATATACAAATACATACTACTACCATTTATAAATAAACAAAAATGTCCATCCTAAAAATAAGTCCAGGTGCTCTCGAGAGCACTTATTTGTTTAAATGGTTGCCTTTGACTACCAAAACATATTAATATTGTTTATTTTTTTTTTTTACTGGGCAGATGGTGCCACTTTAATTTCATCACACGCTTATCATATTTCTCTAACCCGATAACTTTCTCAATTTTTTCTTCCGTAAGAACCTTCTCCTAGCAATTACGACCCAAACAAAAAAAGAGTGCGCGAAATCGGTCCAGCCGTTCTCAATTGATGAATTGTTATAAATTTTTGTCTCCATTTTTATATATATATATTTTTATTTTTATTTTTATCTGCTAGAGGGCGCCACCGGTGTAACTCAGTTTTTGTCTCTAAATCTCTAACTCACAGGAGTTAGGTCCATAATTTATGCTATAATCCCGGTCCCCGACATTCTCTATCATTTAAAAAAAATTTGAGTCAAATCAGCCCAGCCATTCTCAACTGATGCAATTTCGAATTTTTTGTCTCCATTTTTATATATATAGATAGATAATGATAATATCAAACATACGTATAAATGACATTATTTGGGCTTAAAGGATTTATAGTGCTTGGTAAGTCGATAGAAGTGATTAAAAAATATTATTTCACCATTTAGATTTTATTCGTAATCATAATGTCATATTTTCACACTACTTATTTTCTGGTTTCATCATATAAATACTACAGAAACACTGTATAATTCACAATCTAATAGATTCCTGAAATTAAATTCGTCGATACCACGATTTTAATTATAGTCACCAACAATATAACGAGTTGGGGATAAAGTGATCTCAATTTTTACTCCTAAAGTGACTAAAGATAGAAATGAGTTGTAGAGTATTCATTGTTTAGTTGTTTAAAGTGAAACGATTTTGGTGGTACACACACACAAATGTGAATTAATGAACACCATTAATCGTTTTATTTTTTTATTTAATTAAACTTTCAGTGGTATTAGGTAATAATAATAATAATTTTATACTGTAGCTATGTTATTCGTTACGGTGCGCGGTGTGTATGTAAGTTGGTAGTTATTCTTCGTCAGTTATATCCAAAAACGACATGTCGTTCGAATCACTGTCAATTTTAAACCGATCGTAATAAATAAAATTCATATAAGACGTATATGTTAGAAGGGTCTTTCAAGCATAAACATAAAATAACAAAATAAGCAATTCAATTCTTTAAAAAAATACCATAAATCGATTAAAAAATGTGGTATATAATTAAGGGTGTTTTTTACGCTATTTTGAAATAACAAAGCTTACTAAGAAAACATACTAAACTCGATAAACTAAAAAATTTAAATAGTCCATTACATAAATACAATAAATATTTGAAAGATAATCACCAGTATAATAGTAATAATAATACATTACACAACGTTTAAGTCAATAATAGGCAAGAAAAATACTGAGAAATAATTTAAATAGCGGAAGAAAAATTTGGATGGTCAATGTGTAAAAATATGATTAATAAAATTGTGTAGAGGTAGGCTAGGTTAGGTTTACATGCTAAGGTTATGAAAAATTGTTCTACTATTAGTTGAAGTGTTAGGAGGTGGAATTCATTTCGTGTGTATGGACATTTATTGTAATTTAATAAGATTTGAATTGGTTGTTCTGCGTGATTATTGTAGCATTGGTAGCAAAATATTGTATATTTTTTCCAAATGGTTGGATAATGACAGTTTAAAATCGAAACTTACATCTTTTTTCAATAACCATATAAGTACCCGGTAATAGTGTCTGCGTGTGGAAATTATTGCAATACAAATAGCTAACCTAACCATAAGATTTTAGTACAGCGTTAATTGGGTATTTATGTTTATACAAACATTTTATATAACCTTTAGCAATAGTTGTGGTATTGAAATTATGATGAACCGTTGACGTATAAAGGGTGGTTAACGAATGACTTTAACCCCATATTTATATTATTATTATATAGTTATGTTTCAACGGGTCACTTTGGTATGGTAATGAATTGGAAAAATTATGGCACGCCGAGCCGGAAGCAATCCGGTGGTCAGGCCAATGACTTTCTCAGAGTTTGAACTGGTGTACTAGTGTTTATATATATATATATAACGCATTTTTATCTTTCCTCTGATTCCTTTTTCCCATGTGACATACCTATTTCCCTCGGTTCTACGGCTTTTATTATTATTATTATTATTATTATTTACTTCCCCCTTTGCTCATTTTTTCCCTCTTTCTTTTTGTCCGTAATTTTTGTACCGTAAAAGCGCTAACCATTCCGTAGATTTGATCGCGTAACCGGCCATAGTAGTCAACGGCAGAGGTATGGTGGAAAAGTCATGGTCAAGTAGGTTTCTATTCCGATCTACTTCCATTCTCCGCGCACCTGCAGTATGCATCCCCCCCTCCCCTATCAATGGAGATTTTTTTCTCTTAACATAACACTCCATCTCCCGCATACATCAAGTAAATGAGTTTTGGGGGAAGGACATAGATTTTTATGTTTTCACGCTCTCCTTTCACAACGATCACAGTCATGGACAACAATACCTACTGACAAGCCCAAAAGAACACAATTTTGATATCTCATATATTATCAAACTAGCGTGTTTGCGATTTATACTTTTGAAAGCATTCTCAAAATGTATAGTTTACCTTCGTTTATATCGTCAGCCATTATGGCGAGATGACAGAATTTTCAACGTGTGGTTACGGACTTATTCCGGCAAGTGTCTGTGATTTGTTTTCTCCGATGAGTTTTGAAATAACTGTACCTTTATCTCATTTAAAACCGTTCTTACCCAGGTAAAAGGGTCTGTTGAATTATATATTGGTTAATATATAAAAATATCGTTCGAATAGTATGTTGTTACTTTGTATCGTAAATTCGAAGAAAAACTACCAAAAGCACACCTTTCAGTTTTAATTAGAAATAAAAGAAAGAATAAATAATCATGCAATATTTATCAATTTGTTTGTACTTTGTAAATATCTTGTAGTTGTATTTTATCCATAGGTGTATAAAGTATCTAAACATTATGGAAAAACTTTGATTAAACCTAACAAAGTCAAAACTTTACATTAACATTAAATATAAGCATACATAATATAGTGAAACAACTTTATATAATAAAAGAGTATACATTTCAATTGTAATGATGTATTTACAGAGTATTATTTTTAGAACTTGATTATTAATTTGACCAACAATTACGTGAGTTTTTCACCTAAGCCAATTAATGAAATATTAATATATTTTCAATATTTTTTATTTGCTGCAAGAAAAAATAGTTAAAACTGTATGTTCAATTTTTATCATTCTTGCATAAAGACAATAATTTCGTCATATGTAAATAGAAAAAATAAATACATGCCAAAAAATAGCACAAAGTGAATCAAATTAAAAAAAAAAATTATATCAAGTCTGCACAATACTGTATTTAAATGAATTCACAAACAAACTAAAAAGTAAATATTTTGCTTTTGATATATTATAATATAAGCTAAATGTTTAATTTTGTTATTAAATAAATACCAAACCATTTTTTTATATTAATGAATTATTAAATTATAGAAAAACTATCAAACTATTTATACAGTTTAATAATATACATATATTGTATAATATCATGGGTGGTTAATGCATAAAATGATATGAGAAAACGCTTTTCAATCCATATGTAAGTAGGATACAGCGAGACCTCTAAATACCGGTACACTCTTGTAAACTGAAATGTGGCCCACTACTCACTGGGTTCTATTTGTAGTTTGTTGTCAAAAAAAGTCCATTATTTGAAAGTGTACTTTATTCTTGAGATATACGTTAAAGGAGGTTGCATTGTAATATATTTTAGTAAACTTAATTTGGTGAAATGATTTTTCATTATCTAATGATAATTTTTTTTTCTTCATAATTTTAGATTGCTTATAGATGAATAATTTGATTCAAACATTTCTAGAAAACTAGTCCAACGACGAATCGCTATACAAATTGGCTTCCTTAAAAATTGTACTTAAGCAATTTAATTAATTGTATTAGGTTATTGCAAAAAAAATAATTATTAATCGATTAATATAATTGTATAAATTATATAGCCATATAGGTAAATTATAACTACATGCCATGTAATGTAAATTAATTTTAAGATAAACGTATTATATTTAGTATAAATAATTCACCACACTATTATGCGATTAACTGAAACACTTATTAGTATTAGTATAGCTTAATTATAATAATGCTGGTATCAGAAAAAATCATTGAATGTTCACGGCTCACCCTCATTGAAATTCCCAAATTTTTTTGGGAAAATAACAATAATTAATATTTAGTCTCTATAAATAACATTTTCACATCATTCCAAGTCTGTAAAAACGACAAATACGTATGGATTTAAAGCTTTCTCAGTACGATCTTCAATCCGTGACATCACTAGGTTGGTAACCCACTTCTTTTTCATAGTCATATTGCTCATCCGGAAATCTAATATGTGGCTTCAACTTATTGATGTGATATGACGAGTGATAACATGAACACCGCACATTTACCATGGGCTCCGGTGATGGACTTTTCCGATCTGCATTGGTCGCTACCTCAATCGAAAACCATGGTGTGTCACCGGTTTCACCATAATGTTTCCTAGGCACTCTCCTTGTACGCGCTGCGCTGCTCAATATATCGTCCGTAGTTGTCGTCGTGTTGCTGATCACGTCTGGTGTAAGCGATTGGTTGGATGTAACTGATTCAGTTGTCTTCTTGGTAGTTTCCTCGGTCATCTTCTCGGTCGTCCTTTCAGTTGTCCTCTCTGTTGTCCTCTCAGTGGTCTTCTCAGTGGTCTTCTCAGTGGTCTTCTCAGTCGTCATCTCGGTCGTCTTATCGGTCGTCTGCTCCGTTATCGGACTGGTGACAGACTCGTCTTCGTCAAGCAAATGCTGCTTATTTTTCCAATCAGTCATCTTCAATTCAACTGATGCCGGATTATTACTATGTGGGATCAATTCAGTGATCATAGATGGTGACAGCAAGTTTTTTGACATTTTCAAGTCAAAACTGAAAGCTGAGCTTACCACGGACTTCTGCATCTCTTGGAATTTAATTGTATTTGCTATTTCGGTAGGCGATACGCTGTATTTGTGTAAAGGATTTTCTTCCCGTGTGATGTGTAACAAGTTTGATACGTCCGTTGAACGTGCTATATTATGATATGAAGGTTTCCTAGCATTTCGTAGATTCACGATTGACGACATTATAGGATATCCTCCGGCTTGCTGTATTCCAGTAAAAATTAGGTGCACAATGACAATCGTTTGGAACATTTTCAAGAGTGCCATGAAAAACTATAATAACATATTGTTAATGCTGATTAAGTTTACAAATTATAGAAATTTTCATTTAAAATTGAAAAATTGATACGTTTAACGCGCAAATTGGGAACGCATGCAACTGAGATCTAAAGAGCGACCATACGGATCCTGTAAATAGTTTTTTTTTTCAAATAAAGAAACTTTAAATTTTGAATGTTATAGTACAAATAAATACTTATACTGATACTAATACTATTACTACTAAATAATAATAATAATAATAGTAAAAATAATAATAACTTTACGTATAAATCTGAAATTCTTTAAAATAATCAAGATACAATCCAAGGCAATCAATCTGATTCATTTTTTGACAAAAAAAGAGGTCATCTTTCGTATGCTTTCTGATCAGCTTGCGTTAATTGTAAAAAGTTTTTAATTGTTAGTTTTTATTGGTTGCCAAGGGTTTTTATGGATATTTTATAAGTCTTTGTAACGAATAATAATAATAACAATAATAAAAAAGTGGGCAAGTGTGTATCGCTCTGCTGTATAGTAGAGAATAATGGACGTGTTAAATTTGAATGCAATATCAGGTATCATTCCATATGAAAAACAATTCTGAACGGAGATAATTTTCAGTAAAAGATATATTTTATTACCTATATTTAAATTATAATATATTTTATGCAAGCACAATATTTAAATATATAAATTATACGCTCACAAAATGTTTTCTATTCCTCTATTTTTTTTTTTTACAGTTATTTGAAGAAAAATTTATGAAGAACCTAGTGTTTTTAATTTTAATTTTAAGTTTAACCTAAGGTATAAATCACAACAATTTTATAATTTTAAACTTTATAATTCCATTTAAATTTTCGTGATTTTGACATATTTTGTTAACATTTGAACTTTAAATGCTTATAAATAATAATTATGATTGACGATTTTTATTTATTTTTATTACAATATTTACAAATTATAATTAATTTTGTATTAAATTTTAAAGGTATTTTGGAAGACTGTATTTTTTTAGTAGACATTTAAAATAAAAACCTAAGAAAAATCAAAAATTTCAATTGTCTAAAAAACAGCTTATAAAATGTAAAAATATTTTGAAAATTTAATTGCAAATAGATGATTCTAAAATAAACATTTAGTGAAAATTTAAAATATTGACAGTGGTTCGTTTTTGTGTTACAGCAAAACAAGAAAATTGATTTTGTCGTAAACTGATTATGCGTAAAAATACCCGATTTAATTTTTAATTTTCTAATAAATTTAAAGTTGTTTTTTAAGAATTGTTTGAAGTGTAGATACCTATTACTTTCCTTAAATGCATTATGTTACATGTTCAAATTGAGTTTTATTCAGATACAAAATATTATAATTATTAATAACATTATTCATATTTATAACTGCACATTCAAATGTTTAGACAATTATAACTTAAGCTATGTTTTCGATTATGTTTAAGAGAACAATATGCTGATTTACGTAGTTTTTGTATTAAAAACGATTGCATTAAAAAGTTTACTAGGTGATTTAAAATAGAAAAACATTAACAATTATGTATGACTTCTCTCTGAAATGTCTCTAGCAACTGCGATATAGATTAGATATAAAATAATGGTATGGAATCGAGGAAATTGAAAAGTTGAGTACCTACTATATAAATAAATTACATTTCAGTTTAACTATATTCAGTTTAAGTTGACCCACTCGTCAGACGAAAACCGGTCATGATTGCGCATGTCTAGCAGCGCTAGTGTCCGATGTCGCCTTACCTATGACTATGACACCGGTCGACTCCGGTCTCCGATAGTTAACGACGATCGGCGACCAATCACGGATCACCATTCACCGACCTGTGAAGAGGGGGGTCTGACCGTTTCGGCGGCTCAGTATGCATGCGCGAGAGTGGGCCAACTTAAACTGAATAGAGTATAGAGTATAAGTATTTTATTTTTGTATTTTAATAACATTGATTGGCTATAAAGATATTTTTTCTCAACTCTTATCTATACTTTTAGAGTTAAAATACAATTCCAGTGATTTTTTTCCTTGTAGGTACATTTTTCTTATTCTTTACCTAATTGTTTATTGTTGAGAACTATTGTAAATATTATAAAAACAACTGATTTGTAAATAACAGTTTTTCATTGATTCGCTTCTTTTGAGTAGTAGTATCAATTGAAAATAATACGACTTCATATAACAGGTTCATCGTTATTTTTTCTTAATGGAAAATGAGGGATGGATAGTTTTTTTTTTTTGATTAAGAAGTTTGCTAATATAAATCCAGTTATATACGTAATAACTAAATCTGGCGTTGAAATTACAATCAAATTTCCAGACTATATGAATGAATGAAAATAATATTATATAAACTTGGTAATGCTCAATACAACTTCAATTTTAAATAACTTAACATGTATAACAAATTAATACTTCAGATACGTTGTATTGATACTTTTACCAAATATCTTTTATGAGTTAACATTAGGAGGGTAAAAGGTAGGTATATTGTTTTAAATTAATACATTGAATATTACGCTATAATATACATTTGTTTATAATTCTCGACAGGTAGCTTAAAAGTCTGAGCACATGAAATATAGTTTTGATAAAGTGCGTAACGAGTTCATAAACCATTGGCGTTCCATTGTTCTATAAAACGGGTGAAATGAGATCTTAGAATGGTATACATTGATGATGATATTATTTCAGTATACTATTTAATATGTTTAATAGTGTTTCATTTTAAGCCAAAATACAAAAATCTACGAATAACAATAGTCGTTTATATCCATATCAAATATGTTTTTTTTTTCAGTGTGCGACAGTATTATATTGGAGTTTAAAATTATGATTTTCTAAGCTGTAAAAAAAATAATAATTTCCATATAATAATATTATAAATTGAAAATGGGCACACATGTGTATATTTTAATTAAATTTAAATATACAAATTATTATCCACAAGGATATAGACTTAAAATAATTTTAAAAAAGTAGGAAATTAGATACACAATGTTTGTGGGATATTTGGTTCATATTATTTTGTTATTTCAAGTAGTAATTAAAACTTATGAGAAACAGAGAGTTGATTTTTAAATATTATATATGAATATAAAAAATGTTATAAATATTGAACTACAAAATAATTTGTGGTTTGTATAAAACATATTTTTCGATGACTTTGAATATAAAGAACATTTTCACTTTAAGCTCCTCCTCCCATAACAACAAGATCTGATTGGTTACAAACACCATCCTAAATATTGGAATTCAAAGCATTTAAGCTACTTTTAAAAACTAAAACTAAAAATTAAAAATTAAGTCTAAGTTCTACACCTGTTAGTGTAGGTTCTAGGTATAGTTATGAATGCTCTTTATTAATTTGATATATAATAACTAAATTTCTGCACACTAAAAATATTGCAAACATTTCAAAAAAAAAACATCTTTACGTTAAAATATATAATTTTGGAAAAAATACAGATCTTTGTTCTGTATTCGACTTCACTGACTAAAACAATGCAGATACTGTGTATATTTAAACTTCCAAAATCAAATAAAACAGCTATAATACACGAGGATGTAGAAGTATGTATTGTATATATCAATTTCACCTTATATGAAATGTAAATTGTACGTATATAATGTACATAATAAACAAGGCACAAATAATATGTGTTAATAAAACATTTATGTTCAGTACAAATAGTAAAACATACCCGAGAAGAATTGAAAAGCGCTTAAGTTGAATTTATAAATTGTGTTGATGGTAATATTGAACATTTTTTTTATTTATTTATTCAAATTATTGAAAAATAAATAATAATTTGAATAAAATGTTTCGAATTCCGTTTGGATTTAAAATTATGAAATCGTTATAGTAGATAGATATTATGTACGTTGTAGCTTTAATGTTTTACAATTTTCAATTTTGTAGGTAGATACTACAGAATCATGGGGAAAAATCAGTGTTGGGAAGGAACTCGTTCCAAAAGGAACGCATTCCTCAACGAGTTCTTTTTGTAGGAACGAAGCTTGGAGCTGTTTCCTTTAAAAATAAAGGAAAAAGAAAGTGAAAGAAAAACACAGTTCCTTGACATTTTAAAACAGTTTTTTTGTTTTTACGCGTTAACTCATAAGAAGGTATTTTTAGTTGATTCATGACTAATGACATGAACGACGGACCCCTGTCCCCTACACAGCCAATATTTTAGAAAGTTAGAATTAGAAATGTATCATAAATTCATAATTTATAATATAATATTAATATAGTAATATGTGTTGTATTAAATATTATTTAATTTATTATCGGCATATTGACGCCGATAGAATATTATCGTCATAATAATAATGTTAAGTGTTAAAGATATAAATAGATTTTTGTGTTTTCTGAATGATTATTACTTATTTGTTATTTCTATGTTGTATGTATACATTATCACATACCTATTAGTTATTACATAATAATATATTTTAATATTAGATATTACGTAACATATTTGGTCGCGTTGTCATAAGTTGTCACATGCAGTTGTTATAGTTGCCAGGTTGCCTGCTGTTAATAATTTAATATTACAGGCTATTTAAGTCCGTGGACTCCAATAGGTACTTTTAGATAAGGGTTACCGTCACTATGAATTTGATTTTGATTTTTTATTATATACAACAATATTAAAAGCCTTTTTAGAATTTAACACACCTCTTCCGTCTAGTGCTCCGGTAGAGCGACTTTTCTCGACAGGTTCCAATGTGATGACTCAAAAAAGGCACAAAATGAGTGACTCATTATTTAAAAAATTATTGCTATTAAAACAAAACAAAGTGTAAAACTGTAAAGATTAAATAGTTTAATAACTATTTGTATTCATAATGCATTATTTTTATTTTCAATCATTTGTTAAAAAATTAATAATTATTTAATTTATTCGTATTTATAGTTTATATTGCTTAGTATACTTTATACTTTATACTTATTAATAATTATATATTATTATATTATTTATATAATATACCTGTTATACTTAAAAGTTTAAAAGTACTTATAGGAAAAATAAAAAGTATAAGCAAAATTCAAACTAAATCTATATTATTAATTACTATACATTTTTAATTTTTTGTATACCTTACCTATTAATTAAATTATTTAGTAGGTATCTATTCACTATTCGGTTCCTGCTTAGTTTCATTTTTTAGGTTTTAATTCAATGATCATTGTCGTTTTCACATTATAAATAACAAGGTATGACCATGACTCTAAAACTGAGAGAAAACTAGGACACTTGGTTAACAATGGAATGAAAATTGGAACGAGTTCTTTATTTAGAGGGAATATATTTGGAACGAGTTCCATTTTTGAATAAGGAACGAGGATCTGGAACGAGTTCATATTTTAACAAATGAACAGGGAACGGAACGGGATCCTTTTAAAAAGGAACTTTCCCATCACTGGAAAAAATACAAATATTTAATTTTATGATATTATACAATTAATTAAATACAGTAGTGAAAATTTAATTTTAATTTTTTATGTCTTAAAACCTAATATCGAAAAATTGTTCATACCCGAAAATGAATATGCGTTGTCATTAAACTGTGTCATATCAAACCAGACATTTATTTTGGAAGAAATTGAAATTTTTTTTAAATAAACAAAAAAAAAAAAACAAGAATTATATCTAGAATATGGTATATAATTTTTGTAAAATATTCATAATTTTTAAACCAAAATATGATAGTTTGATTTTAAATATTTGTTGTCTCCAGAAGTTAAAATTATTAATGAATATATAAGTCCCAGATACCTACTATATTTATCTGATTTTTTGACTTTTTGTTATAAAAAATAATTCTGGATCGATATTTGATATTGATATGTTATTGATCTATTGATACTCGTAATTGTAGTGTTTAATAATCAATATTAGAGAGCATGATTTTTTCTAATTTTTATATACGGCTTAGATAAATATGCGACAACTAATTATTGTAATATGTAAATGGGACCACTTGTGAGTTACTTAAAAACAATATTAACATACGGTACACATTTTCAAAGCTTATATAAAAATGTTGTCTATGTCAAACATTGTACAATGCTTGTAAATGAACAAGTAACTTTAATTTACTTTGAATTTGTATACATAATATTATAAGGTACTGCCAACCTGCAGTTTATATACACTTACGTTCAAGACTCAAGTTGGATTTAGAGCTAACCTTAGATACCACTGGACAGTAGTGTGGTTTTATGCATAATTATTATGAAATTATTGTATTATGATTTAAAAATGAACTATTTTAAAGTGTTATGTTATAGATAAAGCATAGCCTAATGAAAACGTTTCCTGCAAAGTCTAATAATAACCTAGGTTATTGAAGTTTAATGTTTCTGACGTATTAAGTGATTTAGAGAACTTAAGAAGGCCTAATTTTTTATTCTGGTTAATATCTATTACTTACATATTATCTCCTAAGACCATACATATTATTATATTATACGCATTGGATAACTGGACTTATGTTGCATATTAATATCACGATTGATTTTATGTTCACTGAACTACCGAGAATTCAATATGGGTAATAATTATCTCGGTAATTGGTTAAAGTTACTTTTCGAATAAGTGAACTTATGTGGTAGGTTTCGGATAGATATTCTGCCAAATAGTACGTAGGTTATATTCATTGTATACGTGTGAAATTTGAATACTATAGTTATTACATTTCATCTTTTACGAATTATAGTTAAAATATATTATAAATTACGATTTTTTATTGCGAGTAAAGCCTGTGTTGAGTAAATATAAATTAAATATATATATTAAGAATTCGATTTGGAACAGTTTTAATTACAGTGACATCTACATTATTAAAGGACAGAGCATAAATTGTATATTAAATAAAAATGGTGAAAATAAAAGAAAAGTTAGTCGGTTCTTACTTTATATTTTAATATTTGATATTATTATATTGTGGTGTGGTGGCGTTGTTTAGTTTCAGTAATTACCTAGCAGTAAATAGCAGTAAAACGGTATGATACAGTTATTATACGAGTTCAATAGCGTATAAGTGAGGCTAAGTAAACTAATGATTGGTTTTAACTTAATTTAACTGGTATGAAAATAATATTTAATCAACTAAAAGTCAACAATTTACATGTATTTTTTTTTTTAAATACTTAAATGAGGTATTTAACCTTTTTATGCCATAAACTGTTGTTTTTTTTTTTTAGTTTGCAGCTGCATCCGAAATAAACATACGATTAAATGATTCAAAACTTATGAAAACATAATAATATGTATTATGTTTAAAATATTTTCCTGCAAATTGAAGATCTCTCCGTTAGATGTATAAAACATAGATCACTGGCTTACACTATAGAATTCCAAGACTAGCAATACTTAATTAAATTAATATTTTTAAGTGGGTGTACTTACGATACATTTCGATCGTGACGCTGGCGCTGACGGGGGCGGACAAGTTGCTGTTTGAAGCCTGGCAAGTGTACACGGCTCCCTGATCGTACCGTCCAAGCGCTTCGATGGTCAATTCGTTTTGTTTTACTGAAGATGATGACGCTGTGAATTGTCCGGAAATTCCTTCGTTTCCAGTATCCACCAATGTCTCTCCCCGCCACCATCTGACCTTTGGTTCTGGTCGACCTATGGCATACGATGATGGTAAGTTATAATTACTAGTAATATTCTAAAGATTTATTTAATTATATGTTATATTTAAAAATTAAACGATCATACACAGTATATAATATAGTATAGTAGTAATATTTACAAGTGTTCTTCTATTATAGATAAATATATTAGTAGAAGAAAGGTAGAAGTTATTCGATATCAGTAAGATAGTACCTATAAGATAGGACGCCTCGTCAAATAAATCTGATATATGAAATTGATATAGGTACGGTATTGTTTAACCATAAGCTTTATTCTCTGAGATAACGATCGCGTGTATATAATATGTTTTAATAAGATTTCTAAAAATATCAGATCAAAGACAAGTGCAGCCTAAAAAGCACTCTATCAACGCTGAAAGTGATTTTCAATCACTTATTATAACAAGAAGATGTATTCATCGTGAATGTGCTTAATATTATAGTTTTTGTAGAAAACAGCATAATATTTCTAGTGATATTGAATATTTATTTCAAAATATTTGTATGGTTTTGTTTTGTTGTGTATTTTTATGTGCGAACTGTAAATATTATTGATCTCGTAAATTAAAATATCGTGGAAGCTAAATGTTACTAAATACAAAAGTCGTTAATTTCCACAAGCGGATTGTATAAAAACATTAACGAAATCAAGTTAGAAACAAATTTACATTATGCCCTCAAAATATTACCCGAGGAGTGTATTTACCATCAAACGTAATTTAACTAAATGTTTAACCAATCACAAACACCAGATACAATTTAAATCTTATATGTTAAAGCCGAGTTCACACTACATTGCGTCGAGTAAAATAATTTATCAATCTAACTGAATCAAGTGTTTCCATCAAGTATAGCACATGGTCAACTATTACTTAATCGAACGATCTCACAGTTACCAAACGATACCACATAGCATGATATATTAAACTTTTGACCACGTGGTTACTGGTTACATTTATTTACAGGAAAATGAAAACTGAAAAAATTATAAACGTTTATCATCAGGTACAATATTATTTTCATCAGTATTGCATTTTGATAATTATTGATATAAACATGAAAAAACGCACGGCGCGAAAGTTCACTTCACGATTACTAAAAATACGACGCGAAATATTGAAAGACCATTAGTTCAAATCAATTAAGTATACAAACAATTTTGTTGTTGATATTTCTATATAAATATGTAATTTTCTATTAAAACATTATCATATGATCATGTTCAACAAATAGCCCATGCCACCCCGGGGGGTCTTAAATAATAACCATTCGCAAACAAAAACTACCCAACATCAATTAACAACGTTTTTAATTCATTGTTGTTTATTTAACGCAAATTTATTTAAATGAGATTAATTTATGGTCAATCGTAACTCAAAAGTGTACCTATTTTATTATCTATTAATATTAATCCAAAAAAACCCTTATCGATCGTAAAAAAATACAAATTATAAATTATAATACAATTTATTATTCTGTGTTAAAATGATAATTTATGTAATAAATGGTTAAATAATATGTTTATATGATAAATAATATAATTTAATGATGGCTTGAATCTGATATCATGTGTCCTTTTTTCTCCAAGAAGATGAATAATGACAAAATAGTGAAAAGATACCGAAGATATCTCATGGGCAGAAGGCGATATTATACCACTGCACAGTAGTATAAAATATATGTTGTACAAACATAATCTGTTACAATAAAATAAATGATTATAGATCAAATCAACGTCAAAAGGGTTCTTAAAAAATAAAAATAAAAATAAAAATGAATAATAATAAATATTTGTTATTCATATTTAGTAATATAACAACCTGTTTGTGTACCACTTTAATTATTTACGCATATTTAATTGATTTTTAACTATGTGTGTCAAATTGTAAATTAGCTTTTGAGGTTTGATGAAATTTTTTTTCAAAATTGTGTACTTTCTTACTGATTATGCATTTTTATTTTGTTTGTATTGAATAAATAAACTGGGAATACTATTTTAAATACAGTAGCAAACAACTCAACGATTAATAGTCGGTACTATTCATAAAAATGTTCTCATACGTATTTATATAATATTTATGTAGATATTATTTTCATATACCTAACGGAATAAGATAAAAACCTAATAATGTATCGTATAGAATGCAGAATATATTATTAAAAGTTTATTTATGAATTCAAATCAGTAAGTTTAATATACTCGTATTTAAAAAAAAAAATTATATATACATATCCGTTACGTATCATGTATAATATTAATTATATATTAATTTGGAGAATACTTAAAATAATATTAAAATACATAATTTTCAATATTAATACCATTATAAGGAAGGAAATATAAAAATGATAGTAATAATATGTAATAGTAATAATAAAAATATGACGTTCATAATTGATCGCTATTTGATAACTTATATGTGATAGCAGTTTAGTATGAAAATTGATCCATTTGATTAATTTAAAAACATTTAATTCATTAGTAATTCGTAATTTTTTTTTTTTTTTGGTTTGTAAAATACATGTAAAATAATGTATTGTAATAATATTGATAGGAAGTAATTTAATATTAGCTTTACGCGTTTTAACATAAACGTATATAAAAATTATTTTACTAATAATTTACTCAATTTTAATCTGTTCTTAAATGGATTACTTTTTAATACAAAACTGATTAAAGTTATTTGATATATTCAAAATTTAACGAACTTCCACTAGTCAATCAAAAATGTTTAGATTACTATTTTTAATGAACTAATTTATATTTGAAAAGTCAATTTTAAATATAAAATCCTGTTTGCTTTTGTTTCATTTTAATAATTAATTTCTACCTATTTTAAATGGTTTTTAACAAGATTACTATGTTCAAAATTAGGTTCATTAATAACCAAACTACTGAAATATTTATAATACAAACAATAACATAATTACAAAAACACAAAAATTATAAGGATATTTGCAATTTGTTGATTTGATATCAATCGTTTTGGAAATCTCAGCATAATTTTTAAAATTTTAATTTAAATAAAAACAATTGATTTTAAAATAACATTGATCTAACCAATCATTTAATTAGTGGTACAATGAGATTGGTATTTATGTTATTTATGTTTGGGCTGTCTTTCGCTTGATTATTATATTATATGATAATAAAAAATATAGATAAGTCATAATATAATATACTGATATCAACACAGATTAATGATAAAATCATAAATCATATTATATATTATTCATGAAATATTATGTTAAATATAAGGATACACATGTGAACCTTACCTACATACATTAAAAATACTAAAGATAACATATTATCATCGATATACGAGTGTGAAACAATGGAAATATTACAGATTAATAAAAACGTATAATTACAGAGATGGAGATTTTACGTAAATTCAAATTATTCCGTATATTCTAATAGTTTGAATATAATGTTGAAATATATGCAATCTGGCATGGGTTATACATTATACATTATACTATTTTCTTGAAATGAAATAAAAGTAAAAACTTCTATTTAAATATTTAAAGTATAAAAATAAATAACCATTAAAAGATTTTATATTGTATGATTGTAATAATAGCTAGTTAACCATACAGACATTTTGGTATACAATTTCGTGAAAGTTGATCACAAAACAATAACAGCGACTATAAGTTTATTACACGTTTCATGTATCTTCATAAATTATAATCGGCTTAGTTTAACATAGCATTTTAAGTGGTAACAGTTTTAATGAGTAAAAAAATAATATTAAATAGTTATAGAAATAATAACAATAGGTATTTTGTATTACCTATAGAGTTGTATCTTTCAAATTTACCACACTCCCAACTTTAGTTTAGTAAGTGTACATTATTCGCCTTAATTCTAAAGAAATGTTAAAATGTCCCTTCAAAATAAAATAGTGTATAAATGGAAATATAGAAATAAATATAAAATATAATACTATTAACTATAATCGGGCAATATTTTTATGAGTTTTATTAATGACTGATATACTAGGTGACAGATAGAATGAAAATATGACTGAGATAAAACTCTATATAAAATAATAAAATTTTAATTTCCTATGAAATTAATCAAAATAACAATATTAATATTAAGTATCTCTGTTTCGAAAATAAAATACACTATCTATCGCTTTCACTTTGAAAGAATACAACACTTCATGAAACCAATTCGATGGGCTATGAAATCAGATAAATGCTTATATTGTAATATACAATAATTTAAGATTAAATTCAATGAATAACGACAATAATCAAAAATAGTTTTGAACATGGTAAAATATTTTTATTTATTTTAAGAAGCCTTAACATGACCTGTGCATATTAGCTGTCACAAAATATGTCTAATATAATATAAAGGATTTAATTATATTAAAACAAAATTAATATTTTAAGTTTGGTTAAAATATAAATGTATATTTTGAGAAATGCCTCAAACCAGTAAGTTTTGTGTGAATAAAAGAGCAGGCGACACCGCACAAAAAGGTGTGAGCAAAAATTGTATAATATACATACATAAACATAATATATAGTTTAAGGGATTTATTCTTATGGAATTTAATATAAAAATGCAAAAAACAAAACAAATATATATTTATTATTTTACCATCTTTAAAAATATACATAGAAGTATGAATGGACCAATTTTTATACTAATAAGTATTAATTTTCAACGAACATAACTGTATAAAAGGTATTATAATTTACCATGGTTTCGAATAGTATGGTTTGGTTTCCAGTAGGTATATGATAAGACATTTTTATTGGACAGAGAGATTTTTATATTTTTATTTATATTAGTATAAGGCATTTTCGCATTATTCACCTTTCATTGTTATTTGATATGATAAATCCATACAGGATTTAAATTTTGACGTTTAATTTAGAATATCATTCCATACCCGAGTAATCTCGCAGCGTTATTATAAAATAAAATATTTTTGTTTACATTTTTATCCATTTCGGTGTCGTATAAATGCAAATCGCATAAAACGTTTCGATCACCATTAGCATATTTGGAAAGGGGAATACCTAGGTACTTGTAAATATTCGTTATAATTTATAAGAAATCAATTGCATCGAGAATCATATTACTAGTTTTGCATTTTATTTATAACACTTATTTAATTTTAATGTTATTTATCTCTGAACTTATAGTTTCCAGAGAAGAAATGAAATATAAATAAACAGTTTGTTCATTTATACGAATAAATAGCTATTTTGTTATCCATGTACCATCATTTATTGATTACGAATATTCATGTTGAAATAGGTATTAAACAATCTGAAAAAATTCATACCTAGCGTACTGTTTTACAATTATTTATCCTCTATTATAACTAAAATTACCAAAAAAAAAATACCAGTAAGAATAATTAAGAGTTTTAAATATTACATGTAAAAAATATACTACCTAATTCATCTTGAAACGTGAATAATAGAGTTTGGTGCACGTTTGATAAAAAAAATAAAAACATATTAATCTGTACAAATTAGATTTTATATGATCATTTATCTAGATAATATTAAATTATTTTGTTAGTAGAAAGATATCTAAAAATTATATGCTTAAAGTATAAATGGCTAATATTTTATCGTTAAATTTTTATCTGTTGAAAAATATGTCGTTATAAATATTTTTATAATATGATTTGATGTAGATATAATTTGTAGCTTATATACTATACATATTGTGAATTTTTTGGATTGGCAAAAACGAAGAATATAAACTACTTAATTTTGGAGAAAAAAAATACTTTTTCTATTATACGAGAGTAATTTCAAACATTGAAAGCATTAAAATTAAAATTGTAAATGTTGTATATTAAAATTAATCAGAAACAACAATAGGTAGTCATGGGGATTAATTAAAATCTACAATCTTGCAAGATTATAGATCTTATATGAAATATCGTAATTAAATTTGGTGGATTTTCATTTTCAAAAGTAACAGTAAAAAGTCATATTGATGCGATAGGTATTACTATTTATAGGGGTTATGGAATACAATTATTATTATTCTAGGTTAACAGCTATTTTAAGCCACATAAGTTATAAATTTTACTGATAATAAGCACTGATGAATTAGATACCTAGTCAACATTGGGATAAGCTTGTAAATTGTATTCAGTGAAACCTCTAAACACCGGACACTCTCGGTCGTCCGCTATTTGGAGGTTCCGCTATTGAGAGGTGTCCGTTAAAGGAGGTTTCACTGTATTTGATTATCATAAATTTCTTTTACTGTAATTTTCTTTGTAATATTTCTACCAGATAACTGTTTGTAAAATCTATGATGATTATTCAATTATCGTTTTATTAGATTAGTTGCATGTTGGATTTCATCCTATGTGATAATTCGTAATGATTGTTACAATATCAAGATTAATTTAATTGTAACAGATAATTTAGAATTTATTACTATGTTGGTAATTTCAAGAAGAAGCAAATGAATCTAGTAAGGTTTCATAGGTCAGATTTAGAGAATTAGAAAATGTTTCTGTTGACGTGTTGAGATTTTGGAAAATTGACTAAAGCCCGTATGGCAACATTTATAAAAAAATTATGCAGATTCAAAAATTAAATACAACATTGAATCATTAGTTTGTGTTCCCATACATTACATTTTAAAGGGGAAACATATTAGGTGAAGGTACATTGTACAGAACAAATAATATTATTTTACGTATTTTATTTATTTTTGTAGTACGGATATAACTAAGTTTGGATCTAATTTTCTAATTCCATGGAAGAACGAATTTTGCCACATATTAAAATTAAGAATATTACATATATATTATGTTTTGGTCTATCAAACTCACATGATTATCGTCGGATCAATCGTACACATTATCATCAGTAACTCAATAATAATAATACATTTTATAGTATCTCACGAAATCGATCGTTTTGGTTCGTAACGTGTAGATTACCGATGAGTATATTAAACATATATATATATATCACATGTATGATATATATTGTTGTATTAGACGCATCTTACAGTGGGGTTGAGACTATAATAATATATAGTCCGGGCATTTAGGGTGACAAATGACTAGAGATTTTCTGGGTTATTTACCGTTCACATATTATATAAACCACGCGACGATGTTATCTTATTATTATTATTATTATGATCGAAGTGGTCGTATAACGAAATATATATAACTATGAGTAGAGAGGATACCGCCAATAGCATTGGCTGAATAACGAGCGTCGACATTTTTATTATTATATTTTTCGTATTTCCTACAAAATATATAGGGCAGTTTTATCATTTTACTTTGTGTTCGTGGAATAAAACTTAGACGAAAGGTTAGAACACCCACCCTGTATAAGTATATAATGTGTGTGTGTGTGTGTGTGTGCATGATAATAATATATTATATATACAAACGTGCGTTATTATTATAATAATACACGACCACCGTCAAATCGATATCGTAGTCTTTTTTCGGCTCGTGACGACCGACCGAGTTATGATAACGTTTCATTACAATATTATGCGTATATTATAATATTACGAAGTTTATTCGGTAAATTATTTTATTATTTATGGCTACGAAAAACTATTTTCAAAAAATATTTAGCTGGCTGTGTAGAAAATTATACAATATTAATAATATGGACCTTGGCACCAACAGGGCCTTGATTTTACGTTTATTTTTGACGGAAAATAATTATAAAAATGTTTAAATTACACAGATGTTTAGTTAAACTGTAGTAAAAATTATACTTGAGAAGAATCGAAAATTCTTGGTTGGTACATGACAACAAATCGTGCCTTACCTTCAATACTTTAAAATTATAATACCTATTGCAGATAATATTACACATAAGTTGAGTGGAGGTGAAATCGTAATACAATGTAACAATTTATTCATTATATTATAATATTTAAAATACTTCATCGTAAGTGAGGGGAAAACCATAATACATAATATGTTTAGGGTCAACATATATCACTTAACACCTAATGATAGATTACATAAAAATTATCATAATTTTAATAATTTATTTTTACAATAAAAGTATTCTCATTTTATTTTAAAAGTTATTTTCTTCATTCTCTCTTATACCCTATAAATTATAAATTCATTATCTATGCAACATTTCTGGTGTTTTGATATGATTTATAATTTAATTGGGCCATATGTTAAGTATGTTTGAGTAGGTACACGAAGTTTAAGTATAAAAAGTAATTCAATTGGTATCCGGTATGCTCATCGAATTAATGGTATATGTAATATAATAAAATAAAGCACGTTAAAATATCTATAACGAGAAAGCATTAAAATTTATCTAAAACACAGGATCTTGGCCGTAACATAATATATAAATAATAGTGTAATATTAACATTAAAAAAATTATCGTAATGTTTTACATTTCACATTATGTCATTTATTTATTTTTTATACTGTCAAGTTTAGAAATATTTGATCAATATTAGTATGTTATTTTAATTTAAAAATTTTTTTCAACACATCTGGTAATGGGTGTAGTTACTTACTCTCATAATTATATTACATAAAAGTAATATGAGTGTGTAAATATTATTAATAACTTAATAAGACATAATGTTATGATCGATTTATGTAAATTACCTCTTTTGATGAATGAACAAAACATATAACTACCTACTAATTTAAATTTAATTTAATCCAATTATTGATAGGTAAATTTAAACTTTTAAAGATATTACTTAAAAGGCTTCAATGAAATAAACGTAATTACAACATAAAATAAACCACAATTACAAGGTTTTTTTTTTAACTCATCAAAAGCTTATAATGTAGGTTTAATGGTAAACGTTCTCCCCACTACCCTTGAGACTCAACGCAGTTCCTTTAAAACATTTCATAGACTTTGAATTTTCTTATTCTTTTCAACCCGTGTAACGTATTTACGTTCAAAAGCCAAAAAAGACACAATGCATTATTGTTTTCGGCTGATTGATACATTTTAGTCTATTAAATAAATCATTTCAAGAATATTAAGAGGTATGTGTTTTATTCATAATGGCGCGTAAACTCAGCAGAGTTATGAAACTGCGTATGAAAGAAACGAAATAAGATTCAACGAAATGTGAATAATAACTTAACTATAACACAATACCATACATAAATAATTATCAAGTACGTGTTCAACCTTCGAACGTATAACACGTGTGTACCGCGAGTTCGCTTTTATCAAGCTTCCGATAGCATATCTCACTCAAATCGCCTCAGGTAATATGAACATTATCTGACCATTAAATCCCCCAGCATGTCAGCCAACCCCCCCAGGGGAACCTCACCTAGGTTAAAACCCCCAGCCATAGGTGCAACAGCCCAAAAACCACAAAGGAATGTTACTACCAAACCTCTGGGTAGGCCTTCCAAAATTATTACAACACCAACTAAACTCAACAATCAAATTGCAAAACAACAATCCAGTCCGAACACATCATTAGCGAGCGATAACGTGGCTGCTAATCACAGCACCGCCGCCGCACTATCTACGTTACATAATGCCTCTATAGAGTCTATCGCTAATGATCCCATTAGTAATACCGATAAAAACTTCACCGTATTCAATTATCCATCGATACCGTCGTCTCCAATTAACACTCACAACATAAATACTCCACAACACAGTAATACTGGTATCACATTTGCAGCAATCGCCGCAAACGACAAAACACCGTCGAGAGACCAGGCGTTAGTCTTCAACTCTATTGACGGCATCCCACAAAAAGATTATGTGCTAGCAGTTGGCAAAATAGTCTCTCCTAAAAATATCACATTCGTGTCTAGAATTTCAAACAACCGGTTTTGCATATTCTTATCCAGCAAACAAATCTTAGATAACTTAATAGAAACGCACCCCTTCATATCAATAAACAACCAGGAATTACCTATCCGAAGATTAAACAACCCAGCCAAAAGGATAGTAATATCTAATGTCTGCCCGTCTATCAACAACCAAATCATCCTAGAACAACTCAAAATTATCAACATAACACCTGTCTCTCAAATAAGCCACCTCAAAGCTGGAATATTCGCGGAAGGGTACGACCACATTCTCAGCTTCCGTCGTCAGATGTACATCAAGCACGACGACATACCAAAACTCCCTAGCTCATTATTAATCTCTGTGAACGAGTCACAATTCCGCATTTTCTTCACTGACGACAAAATAACTTGTTTCACTTGCAAATCTACGGGTCACACAACCTCGACTTGCAAAAAATCGAATCTAAATAACACGGAAATCTCCTCCTCACCTCAACAGACAAATGCATATTATGAACATAATTCTACCCCAGAAAATCAAAAAATTGATCAAATAGACATCTCCCAATCTTCTATCAGTCCTCCAATGCTCATCACCTCAGACGAAACGCCGCCAACTTGGAACACCGTCACCGAACCATCAGCTCACAAACGACAGGCTCCTCCAACAACATCTTCATCAGCCCCTACCAGCCCACTACATTCAACTCCACAAGAGTCAAACCTCTTAGACCCAAGACACCATCACAAAAAAATTAAAACGATCGAACAAACTACTACATCTAACACTACTCCAACGAATCAAGCATCTTCCTTCACTCAGCCAGAAACAACGAACAAGCCAGAAAACCGCTCTCGCTCAAACTCGCGCAAACGTTTTTCAGAGGAACTCGACACCCACCTTGATCCCATCAGTCAAATTTTCAGTGAACACAATCATACTAGTTTAAACTTCTCTCAATTTAAACATATAGTAGAAATTATTGCCACTCTTGATCACCCTCTGGACACAATCCACGAATACGAAACAACAGGCAACCACATATTGGAATTACTTGAAAAAATCAAACCTTCACTTTTAACTGTTAAAGCTAAAAACAATATAACCCGGATAACAAACAAGCTCTTTAAATCAATGGATAATGAAGCCTCCATGGAAGCTTCTGAAGCTGATTCCGAAACTTACTGATACTTTCTTATTCATTCACACAACACACAACCATCACAAAAAGCTAGCAAAAAAACAATCCAAAAGACCCAATATCAAAAAAAAAAGAATACTTCTGATAATGACTAAAATAATCCAATGGAACCTTAATGGCTTCTTCAAGAAACAAGAAGAGCTCAAACTCATCATCCAAAACCACGACCCCCAAATTATATGCCTACAAGAAACAAATTTCAAAGACAACTTCACAGCTCACCTCAAAAATTATGAAGGATTCAGTAAAAATAGAATATTATCGGACAGAGCCAGCGGAGGAGCCACAATATACACAAAATCAAACATCCCAACCAAAAAAATAAAAATAAATAGTAATTTCGAAACAATAGCTGTATCCATAGAACTTAACGAAAAATTCTCTATATGCAACATTTACCTGCCAAATCAAACGGATTTCTCTCTACCGGATCTAGAAAACATTATACGCCAACTTCCTAAGCCCTTTATACTAGTAGGTGACTTTAACTCACATAATATAATTTGGGGCTCAAACTCCACCAACTCTAGAGGAAAAATTGTAGAAAAACTCATACAAAACGAAGACCTAGTACTTTTAAATGACTCAACTCCCACTCACATTAATTTTGGAAATGGCAACTTTTCTTGTATAGATCTTTCTCTAAGCTCACCATCAATCGCACAGAGACTGGAATGGGAAGTTTTACCAGAAATATATAGCAGCGACCACATTCCAATCAAAATTAAAATATCACATAGGCAAGTAAATATTAATCATTCAAATAAACATAGATGGAATTTAAAAAACCCAAATTGGAACCTATATGCCGACCTACTAGAAGAAGAAACCATTAAGATTGTTGACCACAACATCATTGATATAGAAGAGACAACCCTAACCTTCACAAACCTCATAACTGACAGTGCAAACATGACAATAGGCACAACTAATCAAACAAACAAACCCAGAGTACCCTGGTGGAATGAAAAAATAAAAGAAGCAATATCTAATAAAAATAAAGCACTATCAAATTTCAAAAAAAATAAAACCCCCGAAAATCTTATCGATCTCAAAAGACTCAGAGCCAAAAGCAAATTCCTCATAAAAAACAGTAAAAAAGAATCATGGAACATATACACATCTACCATAAATGGAAAAACGAGCCTATCACAAGTATGGGGAAAAATAAAATCATTAAAAGGCTTATCACGTCACAACGACATAGTTATCAAAGTCAATCAGCGAACCATAACTGACCAAACAGTAGTAGCAGATACAATAGGAACCTTCTTTCAGGAAAACTTTAGCGACAAACTATACGAAGAAAAATTTATAAACGAAATTAAGATCCCTAATGAGTTCTCACAAATCATGTCATCCGTCGAACCAAACAACCCAGACCAGATAAACCTAAATCTAAAAATCACAATGGATGAGTTTGAACATACTCTGAGTTTATGCAACAGTAAAAGTCCGGGCCCAGACACAATCCCTTATAGCTTCTTACATAACATGGGCTCTTCGTCAAAGCAACACCTACTCAACATTTACAATCACATATGGAAAAAAGGGCAGATCCCCGTTAAATGGAAAATGGCCAATATAATTCCCATCTTAAAACCAGGAAAAGACAAACATTCACCTGAAGGTTACAGGCCTATATCCCTCCTTAACACGATGGCTAAAATATTAGAAAAAATAGTCAACACTCGACTGATTTGGTTCCTGGAAAAATCAAAAATTCTATCTGACCTGCAAAGTGGCTTCCGCAAACACAGATCCACTATCGACAGCCTTACGATCATCAAGTCAGAAGTACACGACGCACTCAACTCAAATCAGTACCTCGGTTTGATAAGCATTGACATCGCCAAAGCCTATGATTCGGTATGGAGACATAGAGTACTACAAATACTCTCAAAAATACTAACAAACGGCAACATGTTTAACTACATAAAATGCTTCCTTAACTCAAGACAATTCTCAATCTCTCTTTCAAATGCCCAATCAAAAAATTACTCCCAGCAAAATGGAATTCCTCAAGGTTCGTCATTATCGGTCACCCTCTTTCTTTTAGCAATAAACGAGATAACTAACACCATAACATTTCCTGTAAAGGCCAACCTTTTCGCCGACGACTTCAATTTCTGGTGCAAAAGCTCTAATCTAAAAACAGTACAACACTTCCTACAAGATACAACAAACAACATCGCAAAATGGTCAACACTCACTGGTTTCAAAATCTCCAGCCTTAAATCGCAATGCATTATATTCTCCAACAAAAGAGGCCAAAAGCACATCAACGTCCAGTTAAATGACATCCTCATCCCAAACGTAAACACAATTAAAATACTCGGAGTTTATTTCGACAAAAAAATCAACTGGTTACATCACCTTAAACAACTCAAGATATCATTGTCAAGAAATCTGAACATCATGAAAATGATAAGCCACACCACATGGGGAGGAGACGAAGAAACACTCATAAAAATTCACAGACAGCTCATCAGAGCAAAAATGGATTACGGTGCAACAATCTATCAATCAGCCAAATCTCACCACAAAAGAATAATAGACTCTACTATAAACTCCAGCTTAAGATTCGCCATTGGAGCTTTCCGATCTAGTCCCATAGAAAGCATTCGTAACCTAGCACTTGAACCCCCTACTGAGCTTAGACACTTAGAAAAATCACTACTCTACGCTGCCAGCATCACAAGAAACTCTGGCAATCCAGCAAACAAATGCATTTCAGAAATTACCGATTACGCTAAAGTCCATGGTATAGAATTCAACGCGATAACGAAAGTTCAACCCCTCAGATTCCCCCCATGGGCCTTCAATATTGATATAAACCTGGATTTAACTAAATTCAAAAAAGAGCTCACTCCCTCTACGATTTACAAAAATCACTTAAACGAAATTCTCCAAGATCATAAAAATGCAAATTATTATTACACTGACGCTTCTAAATCTAGAAAGGGCGTGGGAATCGCAATTACTAACCATGACCTCTCCATCAGATTCAAACTCCCCGAAAGCTGTTCTATATACACGGCAGAAGCCATAGCAATACTCAAAACAGTAGACCACATATTACTTAATCACGATCATGGAAACCCCCACAAAAGCAATTTAATCCTGTCCGACTCACTTTCCTCACTCATGAGCCTCAAAAACCCCTACAACGCTACAGATATAGCAAAACTTATACTTCAAAAAACTAGCCTAGCATATCAGACAGGAATCAAAATTTCACTAGTATGGATCCCGGGGCACAGCAACATAGAGGGCAATGAAAAGGCAGATCAAGAAGCCAAGAAAGCAGCAGATCACACTGATATACCCTTATTAAATATTACTACATTCGATGACACTAAAAACCAAATTAAAGAACTAACTAAAATAAAATGGCAAGCACACTGGTTCGGACAAGCCACTAAATTGAGAAAAATCAAAAACACCATATTCAGTTGGCCCAATCTCCTCACAAAACGAAGAGAAAGAGTTATCATTAACAGACTTCGTATCGGGCATACTCGGCTAACCCACGGCTACCTCATGACAAAAGACGAAAAACCTATCTGCACAACATGTGGCACCGAACTAACAGTTCATCATATCCTCACAGAATGCCGACAATACACAGACGCACTCGATCAGCTGAACATCCCAACCACCTTAGATGCAGCCCTCGGTCCAAATGCAGACTCCACATTCAAAATTTTGTCTTTTTTAAGAAAATATGAATTGTACGACTTAATTTAAAATTATCATATTTAAAATACCAAAAAATGTTATCAATAATGTAAAGTTTAAGACTAATGGCCGTTGTCGCCGATGTCCTTTTGATCAATAAAAAAAAAAAAAAATAATAATTATCACATATTTCTTAAATGATAGTTTGGCAAACCTTCCATGTTGAAGACTAGTTAATGAGAATAAAAATTAATATAATAAATTATTGTGCATTGGTACTGTTGTCACAGAATTTATAAGTATTATGTGTATATATATTGTAATAATAAACACGATCCATGAATGTTTAAATTTTATACTCAATCAACACTATGTTTGAAATAAAATTAATTTTATTAGCCACTAGGTTATAATATTCAAAAATTAAAAGATTAATTTAAAATGCCTATAACACTGTTTAAAACTTTCATTTTGTTTTGTTAAAAAAAATAATAATATTTCCACAATCCTGAATGAGACTGTATTTATAAATATATTAAAACAATTCGTATCAAATATGACAGTGATATAAAACCAGTAAAAATAATAATTAACATAATATAGGTAGCAGAACGATTTTAATTGGGACATTTTTAATCT
This sequence comes from Diuraphis noxia, assembly GCF_037042655.1. Lineage (NCBI taxonomy): Eukaryota > Metazoa > Arthropoda > Insecta > Hemiptera > Aphididae > Diuraphis > Diuraphis noxia. The sequence continues at coordinate 57,271,326 of NW_028301711.1, forward strand.
AAAACCTAGTGTGTGAACTTATTTACAAGTAACATGTAACAATATAATTTATTAACATTATATAAATTATTTCAGTAATGTATTATACCGTGAAATAAATAGAATCACATAAAAATATCTTAACACAAGTATTAAAATAAAATTGGTCTCGCTGATATACGACAAAAAAATGTTTGGTATTTAAATATTTTACACTTTCATGCTTCAGTGAATAATTTTAGGATATTCCCAACACTTCTGGTTACGCTGGCAAGACTCTATATTAATGTATGATATTTTTGATGATTTGCGGGTAATATAATAAAAATATTGGTAATTTTGGTAACTATATTGAGTTTTTTGTTTCCCTGAAGACATTGGATTTTATAAATATTTATATTGTGATACAAACATTATGTCTTCATTGAAATGCAATATATATTTTAATTGACCTGTTACAGTTATTATTTGTCTGTTGAAGTGCTTTGGTACCAAATAAACTAATTTTTCCGAAAACAAAACGACAATATTATGCAATTTATTAATTAAGGCTTATATAGTATATTGTATAACTTACAAATAATTGTGCATTTATAATATATTTATTTAACTATCACGTCATTACGTTTTTTGAATAAAAAATTACAGTTAATAACAAATAAGTACCAAATCCTAGCCTTAGTCAAAGTAGAAAACCAAAATAAAAATAAGTGAAAAAAGCGTGTAAGTGGGTACCGCTCTGCTGTACATTAGGGGGTGGGGCGGACCTCTGACTAGGGTAGGTTAAATTTGAATGCTATGATAGGTATCATTGTATAGATTCTGAACGGAGATGATTTGTCATCCTAGGATATATTATATTTAAATATCGGCGCATCCAAATTGGGTCCCGACTCTCGAGTACTAGGGGCTAATCGCAGGTACTATACTAGTTGGGTCCCAAATTATTTTAGGTTTTTCCACTAGCTCCTGAATATTTTTTGGTAAGCATTACACTATACTAATATTTTCATTACCATTTTAACGGACTATCTATGATCTATTTAGACCAGAGGTATGGTTAAAAATGTTTTTTTTTTAAAATATTAAAATTTATAATAATAATATAATATATAATAAAAAAAAATTGCAGGAATAATTAATCGATTTCGTAAAATTAATGTCGTATCAACTTTTACCAACACACATGTGATTTTTCAAAAAATATTATTTTATTTGTATTTATATTATATAATTATTTTAACATTTTTAATATTTTTACCAACACAAAAGTGATTTTTATAAAATTCTTATAACTTATATTTTAATGGAAAAGAAACAAAATAAAAAAAAAAAAACTGTAAAAAACATTTTTAACCATACCTGCGGTCTAAATAGATTATAGACAGTCCTAAGTCTGTTAAAATAACGACAATGTTAATATAGATTTGTACTTACCAAAAAATATTCAAGAACTAATGTTGTAGCTAAAATAATTCAGGACCGAACTAGTGTAGTACCTATAAAAATCCGGGAACCAACTAGTGTAGTACCTAAAATAATTCGGGACCCAACTCGGATGCAGCCTTAAATATTGTCATATATTCTATTTTGAAACAAATATTTTATTTTTCAATTAGGACGCATTTTGCATAAGAAACGGTTAATCAATTTTTTCAAAAACATTGGATGTAGTTATCATAATTCATAATACCTTATAATAATATTATCATAAATATACCTGGTTTGAGGATAAATCGTTATCGTACGCGATTTCATAAAAATGTAAAACTCAAACGCTCAAAACGTTTATCCTATAATGACGCTTCAAATTTTCTCTATAGCTATTTGAAGCAAAACTTATGGAAAACTTAGTGTTGAATTTTGAACCATAGATATAAATACAACCAATTTTATGAATTTTGAACTACAAAATAATTTGCAAATATTCATGGTTTTGACGAATTTTTGTCAATATTTGAATTTCAAATGCTAATATCTCGTATAATTAAAAAATGAAAAATTGTGTTTATGTATTCTTATAGTCTTTTAATCATTATGAGAGTAACTTATGAGGAACTTTATATTCAATTTTCAGGTATTTTGTTTGGGCGAAAAAAATATTATCGATACTTCAAAATAAATTTTCAGAAAAATTGAAAATGTCAGTTGTCTATAAATATCTCAAAAAAAGTCAAAATATTTTGAAAATTAAATATTGTAAACAGGATGCAAATCTAAATAACTGGTAAAATTTTCAAGTATCTACGACTTATACTTTTTGAATCATAACAAATATTTAAAATCGTTAGAGGATAAATCGTTATCGTTACGCTATTTCGTAGCTATTTTAGCTACAATTAGAACAACTCATAAGTAACCTTGTGTTAAATTTTCAAGTTTGTTTGGTCATCCAACATTTTTTACCGACACATAAAAAAAAAAATTCTCATAAAAATCAAAAATTTCAGTTGTCTATAAATATCTCAAAACAAGTCAAACTTTTTTGAAAATTAATCTGTGTATAGATAACACTAACATTAACATTTGGTGAAAATTTCAAGTATTTACAGTGATTAGTTTTTGAATTATAACCATATAAAAAAATCGATTTGGTCGAAAACTGGTTTTGCGTAAAAATTCCTGTTTTTCTGACACTTTTTTTTGTTTTCTTGATTTTTCTGAAAACTGTTGGAAAATGTTTACTTTTAACCTTTATAATGCACCAAGGATATTCACTTTTACATCGGAAACTTCCCCCAAAATTTGAAATTGAAACATTATTTCGACTAGTTATGCTAAACGCAGACACAAAAAAAAACACACACTCACATCATTGTAAAATCAATACATTCATCACTCCGTTCAGAATCTAAAACAAGGCAATATACATATATAATATAAACAAGTTATTATATTAGTATTAAATAAATATTCAAAAAGTTAACAAGAGTAAAACATAAAAACTAAAATTGATAAAAATATATTAATAATGTACTTATTATTTAATTAAATATTGTTTAAAATAAAATATAATAATATCAGCTAAGTAACAGAAAATAAGGATGTACCTAAATTGCATATCCAAAGCGCCGTGATATCATGGTCCCATCATTGAAATAATTAAAAAATATTAAATTCAAAGAAGAGATTTTAATGCACTTTGTATACAATTAATTTTAAAACTACATTTTATGTAAAATAATATAAAATGTAGTAAATATTTTTCAAAGAAAAACATTTATCTTATATAATGTCAATAATCTTATTCGATTAACTCGATAATCGGTATAGTATAATAATCTAATTTAATTATTTTACCGATAAACGTTTTATCAGTAAACTACAGCAAACATGAATAAATTATATATTATATAAAGATACATCTTATAGATTACAAGTAATCTAATTAGCTGCTCTTGACGTGTTTATGGCAGTGTATCTTTAGCAAGGACGTAACTAACTCGAGAAATATTATCTCAAGGCGATTTACGAATATACAACAATAAGGTACACGAGAGTAGATAATTGACAGCATAAGGTTTCGTAAATAGTAGAACACCCTAAATCTTACGTATTGTAGAAGACTAAAGTTGAATAAATTTTAAAGAAAAAAAATCATTTTATCAGTTTTCAAATTTACTACGTATTCTTGTAGAGTGATCATTTTAGCTTAGCAAGTTTTATTGCAGTACCCTTTAAGTATAGGTACCTAAATAGTGAAGAACTGAAACTCGGAATTTTCCTTTTATTCGATATAAATTATTCTTTATTTTGATATGTGATGAAATCATACGTTATTGACTATTTCGATTCTCATAAGAAATCTAAAATTAGAATTTATATAATGAACCTGTGTGTTATAATTCTGTAGTATCTTATATAAAAGCATAGGTATAGGATTAAGCATTATTTTACTCAAAAATCCTACTCTAACGAACTTGAGAAAGTCTAATTTAACTTCTACGTCTTGTTAAGTATATTTATATAAAATCCTCCCAAAACTGCTTTGAAGTCTAAATTACAATAATCAAAACTAACTGTTTTAACATATTTATTTACTCATGCATGAAGTCTAAATATATTTAGTTTGGAATACTATAAATCGTAAGTCAATTATATTGGTATATTCACTTGTTTTAATAGTCTCTCTACACGCTATAGAACTATAGTACCTGTCCCCTATTTCTTATTTTAGTTAAATTTATATATTTGATCCAATGGATTAAGATCTGATTGTTTCTGATACCATGCACTACCCCGCCACAATACTATTATTATATTATATTCTATGCTCTTTTAGACTTGAAAAAATCGAAAAATAATAAGTGAATTTGTAAACGATTAGATATTTTGTTGAATGTTTTCTAGTTTCTTGTCGGGGGGAGAAAATAAACAAGTTGACCCCACGAATCTTTGAATGTAAATGTTTAATACGAACATTTCAAACCACCATCTATGAAACATTGTTATATATTATTATTATTATGAATTTTTTATGTGTCATACAGCCGTAAACACGGTATTGCCTATTTATATGAGTAATTTGGCAGATCCAGTGAGACTTGCATGGAAAGGTATATATTAAATATTACATAAAGTATGATTCACTATTTGCCAAACACACTCACGCCAATTCTTTATCCTGAATTCTGTATGTGTTAAAATGCCATTTTTAGAATTTTTATGTACAAATGAAGACTATATTTCAAATTATTTTGAATTTCATAAAATTTAAGGAGTGTGATGATAACATTTTTGTTTTACCTAACTTAATTTTAACCTACATATTTTTATATAAATTATTCAGCAGATAATATTTCAAAGTGAATAAATATTTTCAAAGTTCTAAATTATAAATAAAAATTTAAACAAGCAATATTTCTGTTAATAAAATTTAATTAATATAAGGAAATAAATAAAAAAGCTAACTAATTCAAAAATAATATTTATGTAACATTGGTTTTTGTATTTATTATACCCAGATATTTCACAAATTATTTTATGTCGATAGATTAGTTACTTAAGTTTTCAAATCAACATATTGTTATCTTTTATTTCATCCCATATTTTTTTTTTTCAATAGACAATTATCTTTAGTACACCAATTTTTAAAAAAAGTATTTTGATATATAAAAATTGAATTTGGGGCTAGTAGTTTATGAGTTATAGGTATTTAAAGTTTAGATTGGCAGAGTGGAGTGGTACGGGGTTACCCCGCAAAATATTTGTCCACTACTCCGCTTGTCTAAACTTTAAATACTTATAACTCATAAACTACTAGCCACAAATTCGATTTCTATGTATCAAAATACATAGAAAAATATTCTGCTTTGGAATATGAAATAAAAACTCTGTTGTCATTCAAAAAAGTACAAAACTTAAAAAATGATAAGGATAAAAAATATTTAAAAATATAATTTTTTAGTAAAAACATTGGTTTTTTAACAACTTGAAACCATGTAAAAAAATATTTTGATAAAAGTCAATACTTTTTGAAATAATGAGTGTTTTATGATAAATCAATCACCCTGTATATGGTGTATACACACAGGGTGGTACTTAAATTTCCCGATAGTCAACTAGTGTAGTACAGTACAAAAATAAATTCATGAGTAGTCGAACAATACTAAAGATTTTCGACCGGATGTAATTTTTCGATTTCTTCAAGCAAATACGTATATTACAGATACCTATTGTTATAGGACCCCTGCGACCATAACCCGATTTACAAGGAAATGTTTGGTCAGATCCGGTGACCTCGATCAGTGTACATAATACGTCACTGGTGTATTCTGTATGAACAAAAATAATCATATTTCATTCGCTCGATTTTGAGTACACCGTATACATACGATGTCTGGTAGATTGTGAAATATAGTCGATGATAAAATTGTTAAGTATTTTATTCGATTTATGATATATTATAACGAATTTGATATAATATCGAAATAATCGATTTGCTGAAGCTACTCGTGCATGAACTATTATGAAACCAGGATGGAAAAAGTACATAATATTACTGTTACAACATAACCACATAGAAATAATGTGTACTAAGTACAATACACTAAACAATATGTACCTATTTATTATATATGATGAATTGATTGGAGATATACATATAATAAGTATAAAATTATTTATACATAGAATTTTCGTTTTTTTCTTTGAATAATCAAATAAATAACTTATTTATGTGAAAGTTATTCTAAATAATATGTTATTTTGATATTTTACAGTTTCGGAACATTTGAAGAACTTGTCAAAAATAAGTATTTATTATTTCACTTGATTTTCATTTATAATAAATACATGAATTCGGCTTCCGGGTCAGTCACTCCACAATACAGCAAGTCCATAGGTTAGTGGACAAAATTGCTTCTTTGTTTGAAAGAAAAAATACTGTCCAGGAGTTTTTCTCGATGTCACGCAAGCCTTCGACCGTGTTTGACACAATGGTTTGATTTTCAAACTAAAACTTTTTCTTCCAGTCCCTTACTACTTACTAATTCGCTCATACCTCGAAAATCGTTCCTTTTCTGTTCGTCAAAGAAATTACTTTTCTTCCATTTTTCATATCCAAGTAGGAGTACCCCAAGGTAGCGATTTGTCTCCTGATCTCTTTAATATCTTCACGTTAGATATCCCCCAAACCGACAATACCATTTTAGCTACGTAGTACGCCCATGATACAGTAATACAATCAGACAATTCCGATCCCATTGAAGCCTCTCTCGTTCTACAACTCAATTTAAAATTAATCGATAACTGGTCACTCAAATGGAAAATAAAAATTAACGTTGATAAGTCCATACATGTTCCTTTCACCCTTAAAAAAAAAACTCACCAGCCCTAACATTTCAAGGTACTCCTATTCCCTCATAGTCACATTTAAAATATCTAGGTATAGTGTTAGATAAAAGACTCACCTGGGGGGCCCTCATCTGAAATAAAAACGAAAATTACTAAGCTCTAGACTACACCTATTGCGTCCAATACTCAAATCTAATCTTCCACTAAAAAACAAATTATTAATATCAAAATCCATGATAAGCCCCGTTTGGGCATATGGGGCACAAATCTGGGGTTGCGCCAAGCCAACACACATAAAATATATCCAATCTATTTGACTACGTTAAATAACTTCTGCTCCATAGTTTGTCAGCAACCACTCTCTCCATAAAGACCTAAATATTGAGATAGTCGAAAACTAACCGTAGCACAATACAAAAAATTCCACTCCAAATCCCTACACTCCAACCCACTCGTCTCTTGTTCTTTTTCACTTCCAAATGACCCTCCTCGTTGTCTAAAAAGACGGTGGTGTCGTGATCTTCTGATCTAGGCACTTTTCCCAAAATATAATTTTTTAAAAAGGGTCCTATCACTGGATGGATTCCCTTATCACGTTTTATTAATGTTTTTTTTGCAAATTTGCTTATTGTGCTAGTTTGCGCAGATTGTAAATGTTATATTTTTTCTAAATAAAAAAAAAAGCGGGTAAGTCGTGGATGTCACTCTGCTGTACAGTAGGTTACTGTAATGGATGGGATTAAATTTGAATGCAATGATAAGTATCATTGTATACGAAAAACGATTCTGAACGGAGATGATTTTATCAGTCTATGATATATTATATTTAAATATTGTCATATATTCTATTTTGAAACAAATATTTGATTTTTCAATTAAGACGCATTTTGCATAAGGCATGGTTAATCAATTAGTGTAGTTATCATGTAATTATCATAATTCATAATACCTTATATTATCATAGATATACGAATACCTGGTTTGAGGATAAATCGTTATCATTACGCGATTTCATAAAAATTTAAAATTCAAACGCTCAAAACATTTTTCCTATAATGACGCTTCAAATTTTCTCTATAGCTATTTGAATCAAAATTTATGGAAAACTTACCATAAGATAAAACCTAAGATAAAAATACAAACAATATTATGAATTTTGAACTACAAAATAATTTGCAAATATTCATGGTTTTGACGAATTTTTGTCAATATTTGAAATTCAAATGCTTATAAAAATTTAATTTGCATTTCCGGTGGACATTTTTTTTGTGATAAAGATTGAAAAACTTGTAAGGAATCTTATATTAAATTTTCAAATCTTAATTTAAAAAAGAAAATTTTTATTAATTTCTAGCTTAAAATAATTTGTGAATTTTTGTGATTTTTACGTATTTTGTCGAAATTCAAACTTTGAATGCTTATAAAAAAAAATTTTAACTACCTATGAATTTCTTTTATTTTTCAACTGCTATTGTAATAATATGTTAAAAGCCTTGTATTAAATTTTCAAGATTTTCTACCTAAAAAATAAATTTTTATAGATTTTAATTTAAAAAAAAAACTAATAATGATTGAAAATTGCATATACCTATTTGCGTAATAATCCCGTTTTTCTGTCATTTTTTTTTTCTCGATTTTTTTGAAAACTGTTGGAAAATGTTTACTTTTGACCTTTATAATGCACCAAGGATCTTCAATTTTACATAGGAAACCACCCCTAAAGTTTGAAATCGAAGCATTATTTCGACTAGTTATGCTGTACACAGACACAAAAAAAAAACACACACATCATTGTAAAATCAATACATTCATCACTTCGTTCAGAATCTAAAAAATACATGATGATAAAATAATAAATGCCAACCAAATTTTGTCTTAAAATATTATTTCCAATAGTTTAATTTTAATAATAGTTATTACTAAGCAATATCACTATATTATAAATTAATTTGAAATAGGTCGATCGATGGTAATTTCAACGGGGTGAAGTATAGATAAGAGATACCTACTTATTTCTAAATTATATTTAATAACCAAATGCAATACTTATTTATTAAATCTTAGTTAGCATACAGTATTCAAATACATTTAATTAAATACCTCATCGTAATAGTATTACCTTTGTTAGATTTAAAACGAGTAGAAGTATTGATCATTATTAATTTAACCTGACAAAAGAAATATATTTCTTTGTTTTTCTTGTTCATTAAGATCAAAAAAAAAAAACAAACTGATGCTATAATATATATTATTAAACAGCAACAAGAAAAAAGATGCCCATCTGTGTTGCAACGTTTCATTTGTTTTGAGAAAATTAATGGTGCATTATTTTACTTTCAAAATCTTATATTTTCGTGATTAGTTTCATTATTTTAAGGTTTATCAAAAAATGGCAAATAAATAAATTTATTTCATTAGTAACATTATTGAAGCAAGTCTCAATAACGACCATTTTGGAATGGAATAATAATTATATCTGCAATTTATATTGGAACCGTCTTTGGGCGGATTTGTTGGTCATAGTTGAAAGTAAAAAAAAAAAAAAACAGACTGTCAAATACATAAGACCTCCACGTGTATCATACAAGACGGTCGCAGCTGAGAGTGAAAATTAACATGCCCATAACGCTGTTTCACTACACACTGTTTCTATGTTGTTATTATTTTTATGATCATTGTTATTTATTTATTTTTGTTTTACTTTGCCCTTCAAGTTGTCAAAAATTCCGGAGTACCTACCGGATTTTAACGAGCACCGTTAGCAGTGAAATAAATAATTTTGGCTATTTATATTCGTCTTGTTGAACCAGACGCCCACCCTCCTCCCTTCCCGACCGTGTATTCCACCTTTACCACCACCATCAACTACCCTCACTCTCAACGAGAAATATTTCGTTTGTACCCGTTAATGTGCTAACAAGAACGACCATCCGCTCGATTCTCTTCCGGCCCTTTCGTAAAACGTCCGCCTCAATTATTCAACTCCAACGGAATTCTTCACTACGTCGTCGGTGCCCTTAGTTGTCGCTCCATCAGTCAGACGCACCTGTATATCGTGTTAGTTGCTTACACTACGACGTGCGATGTCTCCCACGAACCAATTGGAATATAAAGATTCGCACGACTCGATTTTGGTTTTATTTTAAAAATGTGGAAAATAATAAAAATGCATTTTATATCTCTATAATATTGCCCTATAAGTTATAAATTAATAATAGATAATAATATTATATGACATTATATTATATTACCATTAACTATATAAAATATGTGATTTGGTTTTGTCCGAGTTCGCTCAACCTACCGTATTACTTTTTAAAAATAAGGTACTAATATCAATGTAAATGTATAATTAGCTTAAAATTATAGATTTATAGACCTCTGACAGACCTTTCTCCACATAGTATTTTTTCATCATACCTATATATCAATGATAGTTGAATTCAAATTTAATGTATTAATAATTAAAGTTACTAATTCAAAGATACACTTGACACCTATTATACATCAGAGCACCGTCTACAGTTTTTTTTAGTAATAAACCTTGGATCTCGTAGACTTTAAGTTATTTAACTACTGACTATGTGTAATTTAAATTATACTTCTGTAACTTGCAATTTATTATTTTCAATAACTTTATCATGATGCTACATTCTTAAACATAATAACATATAAATACACTTACATTTTGAAAACGAATTTCATGTTTCAATGTTTGGTTACGAGACGAATTTTGTACACAATATGTATTCCAACACAGATAATCCCATTTTGTATTTGTTTAAAGATTGACAAAAATAATAATAATGATAATCATTTATTTTTTGTCATCTGAAATACATTCATCTGTGTACTGCGGTATTATAGCGTTAATATAAAACAAACAAATGCGCTCAACTATGTTGGTGTTTAATTAAAAAAATACAGTCAAGCTCAAAAAAAAAAAACAAATTATTTTTTATTTCTGTGTAAATTTTATAACAGCATAATGTTTCAAGTGGTTTCTTACCACATCATCATATTTTACTATGCATCATTTTAATTAAATTCTCATAAGGAACTATAGAATATAATTGCATCTTATATTATTGGTTAGTATTCAACAAATAAATATTTCTCCTTTACACTAAATATTATGATAATATTATTCTATAGAATCGTATACATGAATTTTGTTTTAGGTCAGTTATAACTCTAAGAATTGTTGATTATCGAAAAACCAATAAAATATACTTCGAATTGAGCATATTTGATTCAAAATCTAGGAAGCAAGTGAAAATTTACAGAAGTTTGCTATTTTAACAAACATAAGCACTAACCAAATGACAAAAATAAATAATAATTACCAGCGAGGTATCACCAAAAATAGTTTTTATTTTCCTTTTTCAAATGTTTTACTGGACCGTAAAGTGAAATAAAAATCGTTTTTAATTCCATAATGGTTTTAAATTGCCACATGAATTGATTGCACGAAGACATGAATACAAATGTAGAAGATAATGTACAAGTCGTGACAGAGGAAATACACGATCTTTACCATAAAAACCGTCTATATATAAAGGATACTATTATGTATAGACGACGGACAATTGCCAGTGGCCAAATGGATTTTCTATGATAGTAATATCCAAAATTCCAAAGCCCTACTTATGCTTTAAATAAACCAAATATTATTATAAGACTATAATTTTACAATTGTTGGTTTTAATAGATTTTACCAAATTTATTAGCTAACTCAAATGAATTTATTATGTTTTTATTAACGCTATTACTTATTTACTTATAGCAAGATCAAAATAGCTTTCTTTACTATCTAACTGCTTTGTATTTTTAGTAAACTCAAAAAAGTTGTACAAATTATTATTTTTGAATAAATGGAAATATGAAGTAATGGTTTAAACTACATTATATTTATATTAAAATGATTTTAAAAAGGGAAATTTTCTAAGTTGTATATTTTGATCAAATAACAACTCTACTTTTAATATACAATAATAGGTAACTATTTATAAATGGTTAAATTTTAAACAATTTAAAAACCTAAATAAATCCATTCTATTGTTTTGATAGAATCTCATTATATAATTGATTATATTCGTTGATAAAAATTGTATTGTATTAAAATAAATACTTGTTTATTCATACTTATGTAATTTATCCTCTTATATTTGCTTATTTACTGATTTGCATATTTGCTATTGACTCTAAGTTTTAAATATTATAATACTTCTAACATAGAAAACTACGAAAAAATGTATAATTGATTAAATTAATATTCTTCATTAAATTAATTAAAACAAAACATTGCCCTTAGTAGTTAGTACCTATTTCAAACTTATTAATATTGCATATATTATCCTGTAATAGTGGGACACTTTTCAAATTAACTTTAACCTTTACACTCTTTGTTACCTAGTCAAAGTAATACTTTTATAGGCATACGCTAGCTATGATTATATAAACATTATAGTAAACATTAACTTCTCTATAATTAATAATTTTCAGGGAAATTGTTGTTTCCATAAATGTATATTTTTACTTTAATATTTACTTTACCTACTATATTACGTTGTATGTGGACCCATTGAAGAAATTTAAAGTGTATACATGATGATTATTTTAACAGTAAGCATGGATTATTATAGACACTTTAACGGTTAAGAAAATATATGTATTTTTTTGTTTTGTGTACCTACTTATTTTGATGTAATTTTTAATAATATTTTTGAATACAAACTTTTTTATTGTTATTTTTCATATCTTCTACTCTTAATTTTTTTTAGTTACTTACTAGTTTTTTTTTGAATGAGTATTTATAATCCCATATTACAAAGTAAATTTTTTTTTGGAAATTATGATTAATAAAATTTGTGATTAGAATAAGTTAAATTGTCACAAAAATGTAAACTTTAAAGTATTTACGTTTAGAGTAGAGTGATACAGAATATTCTACAATTGTAACAGATAATATGTAAAAATTTGATTTTTATTTATAAATATGATAAGAAAATATTCTGATTTGGAGGATAAAATTAAAAATATTTGGTTTTCAAAGAAATAAAAAACTTAAAAAGTGATATAAATACTTATTTTATTTTAAAGAATCATATCAATAGATACCAATATTTTAGAAAACCATTAAGAGTTTTTTGATAATATGAGAGCTCGCCATTATAATTATTACCCATTAATATGAAAAACTCATTTTTATTTTCCTATTTCGTATAATGTATAAGTGTTCATCGAGTTATTTATTATTTAAAATAGTTCATACCTACTTCTGACTTAAAAATATCACTATATGACTATTATCTAGTGCTATATAATAACATAATAACAATTAAGTAAGTAAAAAAAAATAGTTAAACCATGTTTATTACGTATGATATATGATAATATACCGATATAATTTATTTATTCATTCGATAAGTTAATAGAAATAATTAATTTAGCAACTTTAAAGTCAATTAGCGATATACATAATATAATATATATTTCTAAAAAGTTTTAGTCTGTATACAATAATATTTTTACATAATATAAATATATAATTGTTTCATTTCCTTACATGTTCAATAGATTTACATGTAGTTAAAATCAGAGATTCGTTTTTCAATTGTTTTAAAATTAATTGATTTGAAAATAATTTATAATATGTGTTAAAAAGTTTGAAATTAAATCAAATCGTTTGTAATGTTCAACACGCAACACAACCACTTTACATGATCTAGCATCGTGGTTAGAAATGTAAATATTTTTAATAGTGAACACTATATAATACTCGTATAACGATTGCGCGTTTGCAGCGTAGAAACACGCACAAATGCTTTATTCTTTTATTAACCATATAATGTAGTCAAGAGTCTTATTATTATTATTATTTTTTTTTTGTTTCATTTTGAATATTTTTTACAACTAGCAAATGCTGTCAGTCATAAAAACAAAACTATTTCCTTCGCACGTCGTCGTGTACCTACTCGAAACGAAATGAGCGCATAAGTTGATATACACCAAATCCTTTGGGTGAATGATAAAAAATCTTCAAATTGAATTTCACATATAGTGATGTCAAGGGGATTCATCTATCCAAGTATTCAGAATGCAATTTGTATAATGTGATGATATCTAGGCCACGAGCTTTTGAAATTTTGATTCTCACGTCCTTCATTCATTACTCTGTTCTTGGCATTCAATGTAGACCATAATAGTTCAGCACAATTGTCTGGAATTTCTAGTCGTTAGAAACTATTATAACTGCTAGCCTGGTAGGTACTCTGCACTATTACACCATAATGGTTGCTACGAAAATATGCTCTTATATCTATCATATAGTTAATTTTTGGCAAAATGGAAAGCAGATACATGGACAGTACGCAGAAATGATACATTTAAAAAAGCGTATATAAAATAATTTAGTAACGGTGAAGGGTATAATGAGGTTTTTTCAGAGACACAAAGTTGTATCAGTGAAAAAAATTACAGCTAAATAGACAAGGTAAGTATGGACAAATATACAAACATTTCAATTTGTAGTTTCATAAATTGGGGAGTTTTTTGGTTTTAATTGACATAGACTTCATTGATAATATTAAAGTGTATTTATATATTTATATGTTTATAACAGTTCAAAAGAAAACTAAGTTATCTAACGAATGTTCATTAAAAAATTATAATAAGTGGAATAAAATGTTCATTGAGTCATAATAATTTTGTATTTTTATATATTTTAAATATTAAGGTCTTTAAATAGTTAATTATAACTTAACCTAACCTAACATGATAGTGATTATTTATAGTTTCCAATAATTAATTGAAGTGTAAATATATGTTTTAACTAATTAATAAAGTTTGGGAGTGATTATTATGAGAGATATCATATAAATGGAATTTACATCACAGGTATAAATTGGTATTTGGAAAAATGTATGCCAAAAATACCTGCACTGGCGAAATCCATGCTATATTGGATATGAATTATGTGTACAGTGATCTCCCTCTATTGGTAGCATTATGCATGCTCGAAAAATTTCAAATCGTGATTCTCTAGCAATAGAATCATGAAATATAGGTACCATTCTCGGGCTTTTATAATAAAATTCTACTACAGACAATAATATTGGAAGGACAACCGAATACGATTTGGTCCATTTCGTATATACTACCTTTTTCCATTAGTTAATGTTTTTTTTTGTTTTTAAAAACTAAACATTAAAAATAAAAACTATGCATCAAATAGATTTAACGCACGTGATTAAAAATTACACATGGTCGTATATAATAGGTATACTATAATTTTATCAAGTTTTCGGTATTTTGATAGCGATCTTGAGCTGTAATTTAATTTTTAAATGTCATAATTATAATTTTTTCACTGTTATATCAAATATTTAAGACAAAATATGAACTTTTTCGTTTTTCCAACAGACTTTTTGAAAAATTGGTTTGCATTTTGACTATCAAACTCTTGTGGGTGTGAATGAATTCCTTTAACCATAAATTATATTTATAATTTAAGGATAGAAAAACCACAATCAAAATTTCATCGAAAGACAATGTATAACTGAAATAGAAATCTGTTCGTGTTAAGTATTTTTTTCAACCAATAGAAAAATAAATGGTAGCAGGTAAATAAAGATATATCTACCGTAGTACTTGAATTATTTTGGTGACATTTTTTGTCACATCAAAGAATATGCAATTGATAATAATTATATTGTTGTTATAGGCTTGTAATTTTATTTTTATTTTGTTGCAAAATGTAAAAATGACAAATACTTAATACTTTAACACAGTACACCATGATTGCATAGTCTCTTTAAACAAATTATAATATTTCAATAAGTCAGACTAAGGTGCATATGTAATTATTTGTTTCTTTCATTTATTCAGTATGATTGATAACTAATAAAATATAGTTGTATATGGTTAGGTAATTTGAAATTTAAATGAGTTTGAGATATCTCACGAGGAAGACGAAACTTCGAAGATGATGCTTTCGTTAGACACATCATTTGAATCGTAAATTGTGTTTTCGTTTAAATAAACGTTGTGGAAGCAAACTGAAAGGTATGCAATTCCATCGGAAGGCTAAACTTTGATGTTGGCTGGAAAAATTTGATTAATAATTATTATCTACAAGTAAAAATTTGTCTTACTTTTACAAAATATTTTAAAATATATTCAAGCAAAACTGATATTTAAAATTTCACCAGTAAATAGTTTTTATCTCTCAAATCATTTCTAATTAAATTTGTTATGCTTGTAGATTTTATATTAGACATGACGTATTTATTGATCAGTGGAAAAAATATTTATCTATTATATTTAATGATGTACATTATAATCGATAGATATCAGATAGAAAATTGAAAGTTTTTAAACATTAAATGGTTATTTTAACGTTAGTATTTAAATGTTAAATGCACTTATGTGCATATTGTACATAATATATATTAATTTAAAATACATTTTTATTTGTCACTGCTGAACGTCTATTACAATAACACTTTACATAATATTTCATTTTACGATTCCAATTGTTCAAAGCAGATTGTATTCATAAGGATCTAATTAATATCTATAAATTCAACTAAGCGTATTGAAACATTCACTACCTAGCCAAGCATAAGATTTTTAATTTGTCTTTCAATTAAAATCAAACTTATTCTGATAAGTATCAATGATCTAGCAAGTGTTTTAATTATCAATACTATTATTATTATATTTAAAATAAACGTTTGTTAATATAATATATTTTATTTTAAGAAATATGGTATGAAATCTTGTCTATTTTTATTTAAATTTCTAAATAACCATATAAACCATATAAAAATGATGGAAACAATAAAACCGTTAAATTAATAAATACACTTTCTTTTTTTAATCACTTTTTGTTCAGCTTATTCAGGTTACTAAAAATAATAATACATATAAAAAAATCTTCCCCGTTGCATTTTTTTTCTAGTAAATTTATTGTTTAAATTTTTTATAATATACAAAAACTATAAAAACTTGATTAATTTAAACTTATCCTTCCGTTTTTATAATCCTGGATACGATACTGTATCCACTTATCTCATTCGGTTTTTTTCCGATAATTAATAATCAATGTAGGTATCCAATGTGTATACCTCCATTACTATTTCACGTTGCAGTAGGTAGTTCATTGATTTGAAATATAAAAGTTTGTGTTATGAGTTAGTAAAATTGACTTTATTACATTATACTAAAAAAAAAAATACTTATTGATATTACCTATATGCTTATTAAAAATATATTTATATATTCTTTTGTGAATAAATACACTTTAATTCATAAAACTCATAAAAACATCGTAAATATTGGGAATTTTTAATCTTCCATTAATTAACCATGTTTGTTTAATTTTGAGGATTTTAATGTTTTGATTTAATTACAGATTAAACGGCACTCGTTAAATTAATTCTCTTATTTTTTTCTCAGTTTGTCAATACTATACTAATAATATTTACCAATATTAAAATATACATATTTAAAAAATAACAATATTTATGACATTATATTAAGATAAATTATATTATAATACATAATATATTTTATTTGTAAAAAGTTGGTATTACTGAATATCAAATCGTTTTATGCAATTTATGCCGTATTTAAATACAGTTATCAATTAACTATTGGATAGTTTAACTTTAATGATTGATTCTGGTAGATCTGGAGTTATGTCTTTCCAAGACTCCACTCCAAAATACTGAGAATATAATCACAATATCTGAATTTCAATCCCAAATCTTATCTCCTACATTTTAAACAAATATTATTTCATATTTGTTTATCTTAAAAATACAAAATAGTTTGTTCTACAAATCGTATAATAATATATGATCACAATACAGAATAAGAATAACTAACGAGTAACGATACCAGATGTTAGGCAATTCTCTCTTTAACGCTCAATTCAATAACAAAGAACTATTTAAAGTATCAATGTTATTATTTTATATTTGAAAATAAAAATAAATCGTTGCATTTGAAAATCTAATTCGAGTGGATATCGGTAAAATGGATGAAATTTTATTAAAAATGGATACACTACATATTATTATGTTCTTTGGAGTTTTTCGAATGAGTTTTTTTAAACTACTAAGAAATTTGACCTTTATAAAATACGAGCTCTGTTGTTCAATTTCCAATCAATTGATAAGGTCACACGCAACACTTTTACTATCCTAAAAATTGTTTTCAAAAAAAAAAGTCAAACCTATTGTAAACCAAATAGCTCCCACGGTTTGCACTGAATCTCAAATGGGGACATTCAGATTATGGTTTTTTGATCATTTTCCCCTTATCATTTTTATACGTTCTATTAACACAAATTGTCATATTTTCATATCTTATTTTAGTGATGTTTATTGGTATGTATCTTAATAAATAAGATGATTATTTTATCACTTCAATTTTTTTTTTAATTCTAAATATTTTTTTAAATATTTCTTTCACACTATCTGAAGTTTTTAACTTATTATAGTTTTTAAATTATAAAGTATTTTGTTTTAATCAAAATAAAATATTTATAATTTCTTACATGAAATAGTCATGAGGGTTTTATAGGATATCAATGTTTAAAAGTTGAATTTTGACTTTTGAGTATTGTAATTAGTTAAAATGTAGGCTCATAAAACACTTATAGTGGCCTATAACAACTATAATTAACTAGTCTACATATTAGGACATTTGATTTGTGGTACCTGTGGTAAATCTATTTTTGTTTAATAAAAATAGATTTACAGAATTTTATAGAATTTTTAAATTACACTCTTAATGTTTGTAAGATATTATTTATGTTACATATATTTAATAATTACTTTTCAAAATGTATTTTTTTCTTTTGAAATACATCACCTTTGAAAACTTCGTATTCTATTAGTCACTGATGGATTTTTTTTTGTGTTTTAAACATAAAACAAACCTATTATTTTTAGTTTTTGTATAAAAAATATATACTGATAGAAATATACACTACTATCTGAATTATGGTAAACTTGACCACCAATTTAGTATTTGAATTATTCAACATCCGGTTATTATATCTTTCTCCAGAGTTCATAAACTGTATTCTTTCACTCTCGTTTATGTTATTCATGGTCGATAGGTGTACATATTAGATGGATGGTATTATATTGACTTACAATTTTCTGACCTTTTTATTGACGATTAGTAACTTTCATAAAAAAAAAATAAATAAAAAAGACATTCATTGAAAATTTGTTTTTTTAATAAGATGGATAAAATAATTATTAATATATAATCCACAATAAGTGTAAAACTTAAGAATTAAAAATAGAAGACATAATAGAATAAGTAATTGCTTTCATCAGATATAATTAATTCAGAACATAGATTGAATATTTAATAATTTACTTATCGAAATTCTCAAGAAAATTATTAAATTTGAAATAAAACAATGTCGTTGCACAAATCTTACATACTCAAAATTAAAATTAATAAAATAGAATAGCTATTAGCTATTTTCAAAAACATTCCACATGCATTTTTTTTTAAATATTTTGAACTATTATAATAATCAGTATAAATATAATTTTTAGTACTTCATTATTGTATGTGGGTGTTGTATGGGTATATTGTATGAATTGAAAACTTGCAGAATGCTTGATTAATTATTTTGTTTACACTTTTACTTAAAATACATTATAAAACATTCCACTTTGAGTATTGTATTCGTAATTTTCATTACAGAATATATGGATACATTAATTTGTAATCAAATAAGTTTTGGTTTTAAATGATATAATTCATAATAACTTAGAAAATATAATTTTAAATAATTTTAAAACTGTGAACAATAGCAGACTGCTTAAAATAATGGCTTATACTTTATACGATATAATATACTGCACACTTTAAACTGAGTTATTTTCGTGTAACAGTATATCCTATTTTTTCCTCAAATGTATTTTTGTAGTGATTAACAATTTATAACAAAGTAACTCAACTCTATAAGTTTTTGACAAGATCGCATATTATAAAGTATACAAATTGTATGCTTTTTCGCACTTTTCCTGACATACGTTATAAATGATAAAACTTCTAACAAATATTAATCCAACTTTAAGTTACATATTATAAAGTTTATGCGACTAGCTGTAGTATGTAATGAATACGTAATAATTTAAACTTACCTTATATGTAGGTAGCTAAAAACTATGCATTTTAACCCTTTGTAGACCAACATTAAATGGTGATAGAAATTTGATTTTTTTTTTGCACCTTTATAAATTATTATTTTTTTGATGAATTTAGAAATTAAGAAATTTAAAATTGGAGGTTTTTTAATATTTTTTTAAGGAGTGGGACAAATAAGTCCCATTGGTCATTTAAGGACTATACTTAAAAGTCCCTATGGTCAGTTACGACACTACTATTTTCTTATTCCCTATGATAAATAAGTAATAATAATAAGTAATTAGTTAAAATTTAATTAATTAATTAATTAAAATTATAATGACCATTTAAATATGTATATAATTCATGTTTCAAATTAACAACAATATAAACTTAAAGAAAATAGTTATAGTATCAAAAACTAAATGGTCAATTTTTTTATATAGCAGACTAATATTAAGAACATTGAGTGGTTACTATGTTTAATATTATAAATGTTCAATTCATAATTTATCATATAATAAGACTTTTATTAAAAATATATAAACATAATAGTAATGTACAAAAAAAAATAATAATAATTATAATTTTAAAAATGAACACATTATTTTGAATGATATTCATTAAAACATGGTTTCTTTTCATTTAAACATAAAAAAAATATTACAAGTAGAACATTTAGTATATGGTTTAGATTCTATATTATTTTTGCTGCACACTTCACATCTACCTCTTGTTTTACTAAATTGTAACCAGTGGGCCCCTAAGTTCCCTAACCTCACATCTGAAGTTGTTGAAAACAACTGTTTGCCCCTTCTTGGTTGTAGACATGGTCTACCTTTTGAAGTCCCTGGAGATATATCCGTTGTTCTTTTTAGGCCACATTTACCTTGTGTTATTAGTCCTTGGGCAACTGCTCTTCGAAACTGAAGAACGGTTAATTTTGATTCACTAAGCTTGTTATTAATAACAAATGAATTGACAAATATAATATCAATAACACCCCAAAACAATCTATGCCACCATTTTTTTGATTTTCTATTGATATTATATAGAGCTCGTAATTGATCTGCTTTGTCTACTCCCCCCATGTATTTATTATAATCATTAACTACAGTAAGACATTTTATAGTTTTATAGTCATTTCACCAATTAAATAAATTAAAAAAATCAACGAGTAAATAATAATTAATAAATGAACAAACAACACTCAAGAGCGAAAAAAATAGCATGCGTATAAACAATATACTTGGCGCGCGAGTGCTTGACTGAGAATATTCGTCAAAACTATAAAAATGTCGCAATAGACCATAGGGACTTCAAAGTCCGTTGTGATTATTGTCAATAAACACATATTTATACACAATAATAATGATATTCAATGGTACGTTCTGTTTCTCGGGATTATAACGAAAAGAATAATAATAAAACCCATTGCTTATCTATACTGGTTCGCGCTGTGGCTATTTATATAAATATCGATATTTATTTTATGGGCTAAACTATATTTATTTTGTTATGTGATGTATTTAACGCTATCTATTGATTTCACAGAAAATTTTCGGGAACATTATTGATTAAAAATGAAGTGACTTATAAGTCACTATGGTCAGATAGTACTTAATTTATTTTACCTATGTTTAAATGGACAAAATACACAGCGGACTCAAAAGTCCCGTTGGTCGGCAAAGGGTTAAATAATAACTCGATCGCATATAATAATGTTTTATTTGTTAAGTAATTTATCTCAACGAGAAATGTAAATACTATACCATATTATGTTGTAGAAAATGCTATAATGCCATCACGGTCATAATTATAATTATCCGTGGTGAACTATATAATATATATGTATATATTAAACATACGATTCTTAACTTTGGTACGCGCAAAATCAAATTAAATGTTTTGTTATATATATATATTTTACGAGTATATAGAAATCATCTACAATGTACATCGATGATTATTTAAAATTAAACGATGATACACGTTAAATGGAGATACGAAATTAAATTATCCATAAGATATTTATGACGCATTTATTTCGTATAAATTTGGTACGCCATATTCTAGAACACTAACTGATAGCATTTTAATGTTTTTAATTATTTTATTGAAACGATCGAGTAACATTTTAAATGTTCAAAAATAATAGTACAAACACAAAAACTGAACTTTAAAACACGATACATTATGTTTTTTATATATATATATAGACGATCATGATTGGTTAACTAATGCGTAGGTACCTATAATTTGTCTATTATTCGTAGTAGTACGAAGTCGAACATAGTGATCATAGTTATGACAGTTTATATACAGTAAAACTTATAAGTTCTGCGGCCAACAAAAAATGCGTATTAAAGAGAATTTTGTATAATTAAAAACTGTAAGTATTAATTTTTTTTTTTTTGATTTTAAAAATAATTCGTTAAATAAAGATTTTTTTTTAACAGAAGTTTGATATGTTATGAAAATTTCACTATACTTGGTGTTTTTAATAATTTTTGTTGTAAGAGGACTAATATTTGTTTAAAAAAAATCTACGTACCGCAATGAATGTAATTTAAAAAAAAAAAAAAAACTATACAAAAATATAAGTGGTAAAAATTATAATACCTCCGGATACCATGCATGTCAATTTCACCCGATCACCCTCGAAGAATGGTCCTGTGTGTTCTATCTCTTCGTTGTACTCGCTCAAAATGACTGGTTTCTGTGGAGGCACTGTGGAACAATACGAATAATTAATAAAGTTGTACTTGCCAATTCAAAAAACTTTGTTAGACAAGATATACTAATATTATATATAATATACATAGTATTATACTACTGTGAATATGACACAACCTTAAAGTCGCTCCTAATTGTTAATATTGGATACCCGTTATAATAACGATAATGTTCTGTTATTTTAAACCAAAAAACCCGTAATATAAACATATTTATTTTTTTATCATTATACACTATTTTTATTAGTATCATTTTTATAGCGGTTTAAATTGTTGAGTAATAAAAAAAAATTATTAATAATTCAAAATTTAAAAATAATTTAATGTTGATATAACACAGTTATTTTGCGAAAAAAAAAAACGGAAAATACCATTTTACCAAATTTTTTTATGGAACTATGTCGAATATGTATTATTCTTCAGTAAATTATCATATAATTACAAGTTTACTCTAAAAGTTCATACCTACTCGTGTATTACAAAAATACAATCAATTTATCAGGTATTTGATATTTATATTAATTTAAATTTTTTTAAAACATTTAATTCAAAATATTTGCCTAAATTAAATATATTTGTGATGAACAAAACGTAGCGCAAAACCTATTTTATTTAGAAAGGTTAAAACCGAGTGGTTTCGATTTGAGAATTCTTGTACAGCAGACACTTAATTTAGGAAAAACAATTTCAAGTTAACGATTCTAAGGTATATGATATTGGACGATTATTTTAAGTTGTTACTTGAACAATGGCTACATCATAACGCATTAATTTATTTAATGTGGTATTTTGATTATCTAGTCAATGTCAATGTTTGGATTTAAATAATACTAAGTTTTCATCAAATTATAATAATTATAATATCATTTTCTAAAATATTATATGGTAAAATTAAGATTTTAAAAATAAAATTACTAATGTCTAATGTACAAGGCTTTGAATGTGTATGCAAATGCATTTGTTTAGTGTATAAAAAAATGTTTTTTTGATAAATCCGATCTTTTTAAGACATTTTTATTTTATTTACGAACAAATTTTAAAACTTTTTAAATTTTAACTACTTATTAACCTATTAGGTAAAACTAAAACATGATGATAAGCAATAAATGCATTGAATTTATAGTAATTTGTGATTTTTTTTTAAAGATACTTTTTCTACTATAGAATAAATTTCTCTAATTATAAACTTCAACGAAATTTCCAGTAAACGAAAAAAATTAAAGAAGTAAAATTATAAAATAATAAAGTAATAAAATTAGAACCATTATACTATTATACTAGCATAATGAATAACAATAATTTAAGTGTTATTGGTCATGAACTACTTATGAATAGGTTACTGACTCAGTTGATGTGGTGATTTCGATCATAGTTGGAGACTCAGAGAAGGCAGAAGGGAGCAACAGAGTGAGAGTGGTTGGAGTGTTGGGTAACTCAAAAACATATAATATGTGATAGGAAAGTGGGTACATTATGTACTATCAATAATTTTTTGGAAAAACTTTAAATTGGCATAAACTCTTTTATCATATATAGATAGGTACATGCCTAATGCATGTGGTACAGTAGCATAGTCATTCAACGTGTGGTTTGTAATGAGAACGTGACTCGTGAAGTAGAGGAAGCACCTTTACACACGCTCCATAATTGATGAGTTGGATGCGATATAGGAATCCCATAGGATGTAGTCGTACTCTAATAGGGGATGAACTATAGAACAGTTTTAATACAGCCTTTATTGAGGTGTACAGCTTGAACTATTATAAAACAAATTTCGATAATTCTATCGTATTGTAGGCTTTTCAATTTATGAATCGGATGTGAGCGTGTAAATTTAGATATTAAAGCTGGTTGAGAGGAAAAATTATAGAAATGCCCATAACAAGTTTCAGTATCATTTAGCCAAGTTACTTGAGTACAAGGTTTCTTGAATTATATAGGTATCCAAGAGTTTAGACCATTAAAAATTAAGTGTGTGTTCTATATTAAAAAAAAAATGGGTGTCTTCCTCGTCCAAAATTGTTTTCTTTAGTTATGAACTATTATTAATATACTTTGTGTATGTATTAGGTATAATGTTTGTACCTATGATGCATGAAATATAAAATTTATCAATATAAATACTATTGTCTATGTAATATGTAACAGAATTTAATATTAAGTTTTAGTCAGTATGAATTTTAGTAAAAGTAGCAACATATATACTAGGTTAAGCGATTATATTATATCATAAGTGACGGGAATAGACACATTGTGAGTCCTTCAGCGGAAACCGCTTGATGTGGTTACAGTGACATTATTAACCAAACAGTAATTTAAGTGTTGTATTTTAAGATATGTTGTAGGTATGCATTTAATAGTTTACGTCGTAAGTGATCGGAATATACGTCCATACACGATACCAGTTCACCATCCCCTTAAATGAGCTTAATAGGTAGTCACCACGTGCAGGAAACAAGCAATTTGATGCGTACCTATTATATTATGCGACGTTTATCAATAAATTATGTTTATATCATTGTATTGTATTAGATAATATATCATTTTTTGTTTATATTAAATTAAGTATAATTTTAAAACCATAACTTGAACAATTTAGCCAAAATATTATTTCAGAATCCCCAGTTTAGCAATATGCTATATTTTACAGACTGTGACAGCTTCGATAACATTTTATTACTATGAAATTTACACCAGCTATCGTAATAATCATTCGATTAATCGATTTCTTTCACAATGGCAAGGGTAAATACTGAATAGCTGAAACTGAAAACTTTTTTAAATTTCCATTGGATGGGTTTCAGCATTTAGCTTTAATCTTTACCCTGGTTGAAATCATGATAAAGTTATAATATGTGTATTATTTAACCATTTCCGGTGTTCTGAATTATATATTATTTGATTTGGAAAAAATGTAGTGCTTCCGGTCCCATTTATACATTTTTTAGTTCGAAATGGAAGAGATAAAAATCGCACAGTCCCATTTCAATCATTTATAAGAATTAATACTAATAAAACTAAAAAAAAAAATTATCATAATAAATGTTGACATAATATTAGGTACTGCACATAAAATACGAATAATATAGTATAATACTCTATTATAATACCTATATAATATTCTATATTTATTACTTAATAATATTTTAAAAAAAAATAACAAAAACATGATTAATAGTTCAGGAGTATTCAGAGATAACTCAGTTACTCATATTTATTATAGTATGAAACTTATATCAAAATAATTGAACAAAATATAATATAATAATATTGTAATGTGCATAATTAGGCACAATTGAATAACATATTTGGAACTATATTACTGTATTCCCCTTGTAAAATATAATTACATATATTATTTTAAGCTACGGGATTTTACCCACACCTAACTATACTCATCAATTCCTCTAGATTTTACCAACGCTCCAAATATTTCATTTATAATACATTTTATAATTCCATATTAATTCATTTTTTTATTTAGATTCTTTATGTAGCAATAAATACATTTATTTTACAATAGATTCTTTAATTTTATACTTTAAAGCACGGTTTTCTTATAGGAAAAATGCTTTGATCACCACCTTCGATGGAAGTTTCTTGTGTACAATTAAATTTAGTTGGTATTTTAAGGAGATCAAAATTAAAAGTTCTGTCTTTTTTAAATAATTGGAAATAACTTAAATAAATATTAGTATATACACCAATATTATTATGAGATTAATTATTTGGTAACCAAGGTTTAAAGTTAGACCATCTTCACTAAGAATTATTTTTCATCATATGCGATTTATCATAATATTATAATTTGACACATATGCCATTAACTACGGCGCTTATTTAATGACGAGTTAAACTCGACGTATAATATTATATACTGTACAACAGTTTGGATACCTGCTTCCTCCCTTTTTTAAAATCATTTATTTATTCATTTATTGGTTATCATGATGGCAATAATTATAATACACTGAAAAATATTTTAAAACTTATTTTATAGAAATAATATCAAAAACATTTTGAGTTCTTTATCTTCTACCATTTTAATATTGATGCCGTATTATTTCTACCAATATTCGGATTTTTAGATTCTGAACGAAGTGATAAATGTATTGATTTTACAATGATGTGTGTTTTTTTTGTTTTTGTGTCTGTGTACAGCATAACTAGTCGAAATAATGCTTCGATTTCAAACTTTGGGGGTGGTTTCCGATGTAAAAGTGAAGATCCTTGGTGCATTATAGAGGTCAAAAGTAAACATTTTCCAACAGTTTTCAAAAAAATCGAGAAAAACAAAAAAAAAATGACAGAAAAACGGGAAATATTACGCAAAACCAGTTTTCGACCAAATCGATATTTTTATATGGTTGTAATTCAAAAACTAATCACTGTAAATACTTGAAATTTTCACCAAATGTTAATGTTGGTGATATCTATATACAGTTTAATTTTCAAAAATTTTCGACTTTTTTTGATTCGTAAATTATTTTATTCTATAAATTCATAAAAAATTTTCCTTTTATACCTAAGATTTGCAAATTTAATACAAGATTCCTTACAAATTTGTCAATCTTTATCACAAAAAAAATGTCCACCGGAAATTCA
This sequence comes from Diuraphis noxia, assembly GCF_037042655.1. NCBI lineage: Eukaryota > Metazoa > Arthropoda > Insecta > Hemiptera > Aphididae > Diuraphis > Diuraphis noxia. Next base: position 57,298,604 of record NW_028301711.1, read on the forward strand.
AATTAAATTATTATTAGCATTTGAATTTCAAATATTGACAAAAAATTCGTCAAAACCATGAATATTTGCAAATTATTTTGTAGTTCAAAATTCATAATATTGTTTGTATTTATATCTAAGGTTATAAAATTTAACACCAAGTTTTCCATAAGTTTTGCTTCAAATAGCTATAGAGAAAATTTGAAGCGTCATTATAGGAAAAATGTTTTGAGCGTTTGAGTTTTAAATTTTTATGAAATCGTATAATGATAACGATTTATTCTCAAACCAGGTACATGTATATCTATGATAATATAAAGTATTATAAATTATGATAACTACATGATAACTAATCTGAAAAAACTGAAAAAAATATGCAAAATGCGTCTTAATTTAAAAATAAAATATTTGTTTCAAAATAGAATATATGACAATATTTAAATATAATATATTATCCTAGACTGACAAATCATCTCCGTTCAGAATCGTTTTTCGTATACAATGATACCTATCATTGCATTCAAATTTAATCCCATCCATTAAAGTAACCTACAGTACAGCAGAGCGACATCCACGACTTACCCGCTTTTTTTTTTTTTGTTTTATCTTGAGTATCACTTCGTATGTGTAAAAAAAAACTGTTAAAACAATTTGATTTTTTAATAATAATAATTTTTTAGTACCCAAATCATTACTTGACATAATACAATATCTAAATCAAGTATCTACAATCCTACATGCTTCATATTTTTTAAGTAGATATAAAAAATAAATACAAATTAGAATTTTAAGTTTTTATGTTTTTTTTTAAATTTATTTGTTTGCATATAAACTCAAACCTGTTGATGTAATTTTCAATATTTTTTGCACCTTTGTATATTTTAAATTTAATTAACATGCCTAAAAATCTAAGTTACCTATCTTCTCCATTTTATTAATTTTTTATCTTAACCATTTTATTTATTACTCTGACATTATTAATACGGATTAACAGAAAAAAAAGTATCCGTTGTTGTTATTTTTTTTAACGCCAACGTCACATAAAAATGGTATTATGGTAAACACTAAAACTCCATATCTCCTTATTTAATAACATTAGTAGCTACAAATTTTATGATCGTAGCCATTATAGATCATAACTCACGATTAAATGGACAATTAATAAAATACATTTTTTTATATACATAAAAACACATAAATTCGCGAGCGCGTGGTTATAATATGTGATTAATGAACTATATTTTCAAAGTCTAATGTTAAATAAAAAATATAAGAAGATTTATATATTAAATAGTATAAAAAATAATTATTATTTTCGTATCTTTACTATAGATGATCAGTAATATTAGTAGGTACATTGTAAAACGTTGGTATACATACGCTAATATATCATAACTTATCATTAGGTACGTAGAAAATCAACGGGAAATATTAAATTTAAATGTTATTAATATGATTTTAAACATTGTCAGCAAAATATTTTGTTAGAATAAAAATTATTATTACATTTCCACCCACCGTCTCAAGTTTTGTTTTTTTAATATGATATATAGGTTTATTATATGTGAAAATTAAAAAAAAAACTTATACATTTTCGTTATCACGTTTAATTTTAAATGTATAAACGAGCTATAAATTTTCAAAAACAAGTATACATAATTTTGCTACGTTCGCAAGTTTTTCAAAATAATTGTTTGGGTTGAAAATATTTCTCTCTCGTTTTCTTTTTAACTCTATCTTTTTTTTCTAAATAGTCGAAAATGTATAGTAAAGAAAACGGAGAAATCTAAACAAATAAAACGTGTCTTGTATGTTTGAGAATCAAGAAAGTTTAAATTACTATCAAATGAAATAAGTTTTTCTAATGTATCTGTTTCGTCATCGTCAAATTCTGACATTTGCAATCCCAGAACTCAGATTTGTATCAAGTAAAATCGTTTAACTTTCAACGAGTAAAATGTTCATATCATACAATATTAATAAAAAATAAATGAGAATTAAAACACTGTATTGCTCTTATAATATATAATATATGAATATTATAAAATAATAAATTTCATCTATTACTATTTGAAAGACCATAAAAGTTTTCAAAGCTCAACATTTACCTTAATCTTATCCTTTTAAATGTAATTCGTATTTAATAAAAGCTACATTTGTGTTTTATTGACATTCCTTTGATTTCCATAAACTTTAAGACTTAATGTGTTTAACAAAAACCTAAATGCTGCTTAATAAAACAACCACTTTGAAACTTATATAGTTATACAAATACAGAATAAATATAACATGGTATTACTAAAAATGTGAGATAAATAAAATAATGATATCCAAAAGGTTATTAAATAACCTATCAAAAAAAAAATGTTTTCAGTTAATTTTTCTCTTTCATCCACATATTTTTTATAGTTGTTTGTATTCACTACCTACAACCTGAAACAAATGAATAAATTAAAGATATTTATTGCTTTAGAATTAATTTACTGCAGATTCAAATGGACTCAACTTTGAATATGCCTTTCATATGAATATTGAATACATACCAACTTTCATAAAATTAAATAGTTGACTTATTAAGTTTTTTTGTAAATATTTTATTTTTATTTCAGCAAAAACCATGCGATTTTATTTTAAACATTTTTTCACAGTTTTAGTGAATTCGTGTTGACATTTACAATGTCAATTGACCAAAATTCATCCGACGGTAGGTTTTAGAAATAATCACGTTTTGATGCTCGTCATTCGTTTGATTTAATATAAAGATCATCGGAGAGTGTATTTAATAATAGTTACATATCAAATTTTTTTTTAGTTCTACAAACATGTCTTATTTTCTACCAGGAAATTATGCAGCTACAACTAAACAGTTAAATATATTTAATTAGAAATGACTTCATAAAAGAATCTGCAGATTTTTAAAAAAAAATAATTTCAAAACATAAAACATTGAAATGAACATTAAAGACAGTATCATCAAAAATAAACTCAAATTGCTATCTTTGATTCCGTTGTTTTGTCCAACAAAAATGTGTGTTAGTATAAATAATGTAATCGTACGGGTTACTAGTTTTTTTTTTTTTTTGTAAGTACAAATATTAGAATTTATAAGAATATATTACACAATATATGTAATATTTTATATTGCATAATATATAAACAAAAAATAAATATTCATTCTTAAAATATAAATAAATTATTTTTTCTAGGTGTAACATTAACACGAAAATATTACCTTAAAACACTACTATTTTGTTTTATGGCATTTTTATTACATGAATTCAACTACAAACATAACTTTATATTAATGAAAAAAGTAATTTATATCTAATAGGTTAAATATATAATAAATAATTTACCATACTCATAGTAGACATAATTTCAAAAACTCACTAAAATGAGCTAACGCCCTTTAATATGACTCCCTCGTAATAAATTTTTACCGTATTAAATGTGTTACCTTACGGATGTATAATAATTTAATGTTAGGAACTTTAAAAAACTAATATCGGATATAATTTGATTAAACGTTTATTAGCTGTGTTTAGATGCATTATTATTTACGATAAAAGTGTGAATATGATAACAATACGGACTACGCAATTAATACTACTACAGTTTTTTACTACTACATTTTCGTAAAATCGTCCTAATATTTGTAATTTATCAACTATTGAACTTTGAAAGATAAAAGTTGTCTACCCAATCCGTGTTTTATTTCACATAATGTTCTTGTACATAGTCTCGTAGCAAAGTAGGCGACTATAAACAGTACAACAAGCTCGTATTATTAAATGGTGAGTATTGTTTTTTTTTTTTTTTTTTTGTAAACAATACATATTATAATATACATTGGAAATAGATTTATGAATGTTAAATATGCATTTATAGACTCATATTGTTGACTGAATTGTTAAGATTTCAATTATATCTATTTATTTAGATAAGTTTTTGTTTTATTTAATTTATTATTAGATGTTGAATTTCATATTCTTTAAATAAAAAAACAATATTTTATTATCTGTATTCACCATAAGATAGAAACGAAGTGATTTCGATGTGATTGAATTTGAATTGCAAAGAACGTCGGTGTTTGATGATTTTATTTTATAACTCTTCAAGGTAGTAGCGACCTTTTGAGAAATATTTTCTACCAGCCCCTTATTAGGTATAGTGATCCATAAATGCAAAATTTTAATATTCATAAATAATAACTTAGGTATCACATTTGTTGATAATTGTATCTATACTATTATACATAGCTGTCTTGAAAATCGTAATGCGGCCATTTTTTCCTACCAGCCCAAAATATTTGCAGTATTTCAAGGGACGTATGTAATTTGCGCCAAAATCAACCAAAAAAAAAAATATATATATAATTTGCGCCAAATAAAATTAAATAAAAAGGAATTATGTAATCTGTGCCCTAGAGTACCTACTAAAATTATAATTTGCGCCACTCATATTATAATAATATAAATAACTCCATGTATATTAAATATGTAAATTATCGTTAAGTTATAAAACATATTATAAAAATCAGTCATATTAAACTCGTATTTATAAATAAATGTATATAAAAAATCAAACTCCATGCATATTAAACATCTAAATTGTCGTTAATTAATAAAACATATAAAAATCAGTCATAATTATAAACAATTCAACGATATTGAGACGATATGTGACACGTGTCGGACGCATCGGTACGTATTATTGTATATCCTATGCGATATCACTACATTTGTCTGCTGGTAAATTCCAACTGCTATTAAAGTCGAAAGTGTGGCGCAAATTGCAAATTACATATTCCATTTTGTTTTCTTTAGAGGCGCAAAATACAAAAATTAATTAGTATATGTGGCGCAAAATACATGTTATATTTTTATATTTTGGCGCAAATTATAAGTAATAAAAATGACGCAAAATACCATCTCCCATTTCAAGGTATCATTTGCCAATATTCGCAACACTTGACATTGTATATTATAATTTCTGAATTACTCGGTATGTTTAAACTTATAACAACATGGATACGTTTAAATTCAGAAATCAAAACATCACTCACAAGTTGCTCCAAAATATGCTTAAAATCCATTAAAAAAGCAAGACAAGTAATTGTATTATTATAAACATTCAGTGGACGCCGAAAGAACAATATTACACAGCATTATGTTTAGTACACAATGTGTTCCATAATTTATGAGTTTAATAAACCTCTTACATTCTTATTAATAAATAATTTATCAAATAAGACGTGTAAATATTTGACGTAAAATGTTTTTCAAGGGTATGAGATTCATTAAAAGGATTCAAACGAAATCGAATTCAAAATTAATGCAAATGAATATGCTCGTAATTTTATTTATAATCCTTGTCTGTTCGAATGAAACATTTATCGAGCATGAATCTCAATCCTTAATCCTTACGGTGTGTTCCGGGTAAGTTTATTCAGACGGGGATTTTAAACATTGTTTATGTTAACTCGAATAAAAATAATTAATTACTAACCGATTGTATTTGTGTACTTATATTAAAAATACAGATTACACGTGAACGCAATACAATGACACGGTGAACAACAAAAATGTAAACATCCACACAATAAAACTGGCATAAGCGTAAACCTAACAGAACACTAAATTGTATTTCGATTGAAAATCCTACGAATCGTTTTATAATAATACACTACGGTCCATGCAGGGTTGGACAGTATCAAAGATACTATTGTATCTTGTATCTTGTATCATGATACATTTTATAATTGTATTTTGTATATTTTTTTTTCCAAAAGATACAAGATTCTATTATTGTAAAAAATGTACTGAATAGTAACAAGACATTTGGATTTTTGATATTAGATAATTTCGCCACTGATAATATTTTTACGAAAAACTGTCCAGGTGCTGTCGAATTACAATTAACAATAGCAAAATAATTTACCATACAATTTTATAACTTGTAAAGTTGTAACATAATTTGAAAAACATAAACTTAGACGTAGCCCATATACGTATCTACAGTTATACAGATAACTTATAACTCATAAGTCTATAAGACCATAATCAATTTAATTTATATATTCATTTTTGACCATAAGTCCATAACCATTTATACACATAAATTAACTATATTATTCAATTACAAATTAGGATGTAATTTATTAATATTGGTGATTTTATATTATACATATTATAGTGATGCATTAGTTGTGATGTTTACATATCGACTTATTATTGCATTATTTAATATAATTATGACTTTATAAGTATATATATTTTATGCATTGACAGTGTAGTGAATTATGTATAGGCTTTTAAGTTTAATAGTAGGTAAATAAAATTTGATTGGAAATATAAAAGTATCATGTATCTTGAATCTTGATACACTAAAATATGTATGTATCATGTATCATGATACTTTTTTTTTATATCTGCCCAATGATGGGGATTAATGGTAATTAAAAATTTATTGATAACACACAGTTTTAATATTATTATTATTATCATCATCACGGTTGTCGTCGGTCATCATTTAGTTAATAAAATAGATCGTGTTCGCTCGTAATACAATCGTTGCGTGCATCAATGGAGAAAAATAAGCTTGATGGATTAAAAATCACATTAATTATATTATAATCCAATGGACGACGTTAATATGGTCTTTATCAACTTAAACATTATATTATAAACACATGGACATGGGTATCAAATTATTATAAGAATCCATCCAGCGTCAGTGTTTGTTAACAATAATTAATTTTAGAACGTAATTATTGTATTTTAAATGTTGAAACACATGCAATAATCCATTGTATCTTATAATAATTAAAAAAAATACAATACATGGTTTGAGATAATTCAAAAAAGAAATGGATGGTTTTACTATAGGTAAATGCAGTATAATATATATGCCAAATTAAAAGAGATACCTATTCAAAAAATCGTCATAACAGATAATTTTAACAGTTCATCAATAGATATCATAATACTATCATAATCGTTATACGAGTTTTATGTTTAATTGAATGACAGTTAGGTATACATTTATTTAACAAAAATTACGAATAGTAAAAACTATAAAAATTTAATTTAAAAGGACCAAACAAAATATTTAATAAAATGGTAGGTATTCAGTTGAAAAAACTGTCAAAAATACCATTAACGAAATATTTAGAAAATAAAAAATCTAAATACTTTACAACATTGGTGACTAGTCTGAACTGCCATAGTGGTAAAATCGTACCACGTTAAATTCTCTACTCGAGAATTATTATTTACCACTTTGAACCCAATCGATCCATTACGTGCACGCATAAAATGATCACATTATGTAATACAGCCTAGGAAAAAAACACTGGTCACGTGTGGATATTAAAATTTTACGATATGCATGTTTTTATTATATTCCAAACGTAAATGGGATACACGCAGACACACACACACATACACCTAACCTAACATATTATGATATAAACTATAATACTATATATAATATAAGCGCAACTTCACTGCTGCAGTTTGTTCGACAAAAGTACGCGTTACCAATTCCGTCAGAATCGAAATCCCTCAGATTTTATAATAATAATATTATTATCGCGTATATTTAGGTATATTATGTTTACGTCGTAATTGAGGCTACGGCCGGCGACGTTTTAATGTCGGACCGAGCTCTTTTTTTCTCAATCTGTTCTCTTTTTCTCTATCTCTGTCACTTTCTCCATCTATCTATCTATCTATAAATCCCTCACTCTCATTCACTGTATATATTCGTTTTATATCTCTCACATTTTATACATTTTTTTTTATAACAAAACAACTGACGAAGCTCTTAGAACGCGCACCACCATGTAAAATGATGTATTTTTTATGATTATATGACACAGGTTTATACGAAAAAAAATCAAATTTGAAACACCGTATCAAGTCTCAGGGGCGAGAAAAAGTTTATCTGTGTGTCGTCACAATTCTAGCACGTTACCGTTGCTGCTCACATAGGACTGCATGATGTCTGCTTTAAGTCGATTTTTTCTTTCGAAAAATATTTGATATTGATAGTCGACGAGATTTATTCACATTTCTTTCTCAGATCGTTACAATTGCTTCATAAAGGGGGGATTTTGAAATTTATTATCTGTTATTAAATATATTCTTTTTAAGGAATTCATATTCAAAATTTCAACTTTGTGTTTTATCTTGAAATCGGCACATATATTTAAAAAATATTTATAACACTCTACACTCATTGTAAAACATATCGTAAAATTTCACGTCAAATGTCAATATATCTGATTTCGTCCGAGCATGGACCAACCACGCCTAAAACAAAATTGTTATTTTAGGTCAGTTAGTATACCAATTGTGCTGCTTCTATTTTAGATCAGTATACCAATTGCGTTGCTTAGATTTTAGGACATTTTTTTTATTAATTCACGTTTTTATAAAATTATATATTAGATGTCTAGATATAATGTATAGAATAATATTATAATAGTCATTTATTAAATTTAACATAATCCTAAAATTTACAATAAATAAGAAAAAAAAATGTTGTCTTAATTATATTTTAGATATTTTACATGTTATTACATCAAACTATTGTATCGTGCAGTGACCTAACCTATGTAGTAATGTATTCAATAAATATGAAGTTTTTCAAAATTTATCAAATTCATCTGTATTTCTGAATAATGAATGTTAAGAAGTTGAAACCAATTTCCAGAAATCTATTGCAATTATATTTATAAGAATTATCTGGTGTTTCTAGAAATTGTGAAACCCAATAAATACATTAATGTACCTTACTGAACTGAATTAATTTACATTTGTAGCCTCGGAAGTTTTATGAAACTAATCATATGTAATGTAATATTATATACGTTTAAAATATGAAATAATCATTATTTTCTTGTCTTTTGAACTTAAATGCAAATTCAATAGGTAAATTAAATACTATTATATTTATATTTAAATATATATATACGTGATTGTTGATGAATATACCGATAAAATATAATTGATAAGGAAAATTATTATTATATCATTGTATACAGACATATTTTTTACGAATATATCTCTATGTATATTATTTCAAATAATTTAATTTAAAAGATTACATATTTATGTTCTTCTATATTAGAGAAAATTGCTTTTTGTGAGTTTTCTATGTAAGTTAATATATTAATAATATGCTAAAATAAAATGCATTGATGACAAATGTAAATAAATAATTTAATCAATTATACATGCATCTTTTTCATTTTAATTGTTGATTAATTTATTTTTATTATTATCAATAATTAATCCCTAGAATAATATTTACAATAGTAACTATTCATTACAATATTAATAAATTAATGAAACATCTAATTAATGTATAGTATCTAATAATATGTAAATATGTAAACAAGTCATATTAATAAAAAAGAAAATTAATATTTAAACATTTTTATATCACTCAATGATGTCAAATTTAAAAAATACATATTATATCCACAAATATTTAATAGAATAAACAAGTAATATCAGAATGGCTATAAGGATTTTTTTTTATCATTAATCACCCCGTGGCAAAATCGGCCATTGGTGGTTATTTTTAATAGATTTTTTAAACTGCGGGGATTGGTACGGTAGATTGGCAATGCGTGTATGTTTGTCAAGGTTCTTTTAACTAAGAACCTAGGTGGTTACTCATCCGGGAACTTGTGGCAAAGGGAGGGTGTGTACTCTCAACCACGTTGTATTACTGATCGCAGAAACCATGCCATACCAAGTCAACTATATGAATTGAAATAGGTGAATACGTAAATATTGCTGTTCACTTCCTTAGCAGGTATTGAAAAAATACATTAATATAAATTAGGTAGTATTTAATTTTAAACCACTTATGTGCATAATTTTTAACATAAAATCCACAATATATTAATCTAAGTTTGGAAGCAATTTTTCGCGAGCATTATTCAAGATGTTAGATTAGATACCAAGTTATAAATTATAACTAAATTTAAATTTAAAATTTATTTTTAAACATTGTGATGTGAGAAAAAATGCAAAACTTTTTGATAGAAATATTGATTACTTAATCAACCATCGTTTTCATTCAGAAACGTACCTTATTTTTAACATCTCAAAAAATAAAAAGGACATGGTTGAAACTAATAGCGTAACAAAGAAAAGCTCTATATAACACGTGAAACTTATGTTAATCTACCTTAAGTAATTTGATATTCGCTTGTAATTTTGCGAATTTAGAGAAACGCTGATCATAATTAAAGTCATAATGAATTGTCATAAGCTCTAATAAACTTTTCGAAACATAACTATGTAACCCTATTAAAAATGTATGGATATTAAACCAGTATACATCAGTATGTACTCAAACTTCAGTACCACCATAACGGAATTTCAATAGGTTTTGACATGTATAGGTATATTGTTGTGATAATGACAGTAATAATAATGATTATAATGATTATTATTATTACCACATATTATCTCTTTGGCTATTAATACATTAATGCACTAACTATTAAACGGCAAACGGAATTCTTCGATGACTTTAAATCATAAAAAAAACCATACTAAAATTAGGCATAATCACGTCACGTGGATTCAAATATATTAAATATTCCATCAGCCAACAATGTTGGTTTACTTTATGCTGGTTGCGACTAAATTTATAAGAAAATTAATTAAATCTTTTTCTTTATTATAGGCACTTATCTAATTTTTTTTAAATCAATTATTGTTTACTTAGTTTGTAAATCATATCATTCATTAATATTGTAAATATTAATGTTAGTAAAATGCTTAGTTTTATTTTAAAAAAAAAATTTTATTTATTTTTTAGACCAAACTTGCGTGAATTAAAAAAATATGTATTATTAACGATTACCAATTAACGATTCTACATGAGAAACAACGACGAACGATATGGTTTGTAAATGATTATTTCATTTTTGGTTTACTTGGTTATATTTCACATAGTTAATAATGGTGTGTCATAAGGTATATTTTTATAAAACTGATTTCCTAAAAAAAAAAAAAAAATGTTTTGCGTTTATATTTGATTGGAGACAGAAATATCGAGAACAACTCAGATTAGATATGACAATAGTGAGAGGTTTTCAAACGGTAAAATCAGTTATTTCGCATCGATGGAAATATTACACCAATATACGTTATTTATTATGTTATGGTTCTAAAATATTATTTATCGTCTACTTTTGATGACAATGGGGCACAATAATAAGACCTAATGTAATCTGGAGTGCGCAACATTATCATTGTGGACATCGAGCACCCAATATATTATATATATAATAGAATCATATAAAACTAATTTAGAGATAAAAATTTCAAAACGATTGAACTTGATTTAAAAATTAAATTTACATAATTTCAAAGTTTGGAGCCAATTTTGATAGTGACAAGTTAATTGCAAAATAAATGTGTTAAAAAAAACATTTATTTCAAATGTAAAATGAGGGATTCACGAAACGTTTCCAGGCCGAAAGTTTTGTATTTATCAAAATGGATAGAACACTGGGGTTTGTCAAACGTTTTTACGTTTTTTTTTTTTTTCATACGTTTTTATCCTGTCTAATTTATCACTACGAAAACATTACATGTGAAAAAAATTGTCAAGTTAAAAAACTTAATACATTTTTCACGGCTGTGATATCACGTAAGCGCGCTAAGTATGGCAGTCATAATTCTCATTTTACTATCATATTGGTGGTTTCGTGTACCTAAAATATGTGTGTATGATATCACAACTTTTGAAAATTTTAATAAATTATCTTTATATATATATTTTTTTTTGTTATTTTTATTTGAATAGATTAATTATTATTAAAGTAAACCTAGATAGTATCATGTTTGTTACAAAATCGTTCACCATAGTAAAATACAGGTAAAATATCATAATTTTGAAAGGAATTAAACTGTTAATTTATTTGAAAACATCAATTTTAAAACTCACCCAAACTTAAATTCACTTAGAAACATAAATAATTCTTATTCACAATACACAATAAGACGGTTCAGTACACAAACAAACTGTTCAATTATATGGTAAAAAAAGCACACGTGTTAGTCAAAAATGTTATTATTTATTTCACTGATAGACAAATTATAGTTTGAATTACCAAATCGTATTGAATGTAAAATAACTAAATTTTTCAATACGGCTGTGAATTAGCATGATATTATTGCAATCATTAAAATATATATTTATAATTAATAAAAATGTGACTTTTTTATTATTTGTACTTACAATCTGTAATTACATATTTATACAATGATTAAATTTGAAAAGGATTTATTGGTGAGAAAGGAAAGTCACCCATTGGGAAATGTTCAGAGCGTTTAAAACAATCAGTACTAATAGTAAACACAGTAACACACGGCTACACGCCCATAGTTTACTAGTCGGGATGGATAATAGAATACATATAGGACGTTTTCAACAAAAGGATTATTTTCACTCTCAGTATTCTCTCAACCCTCAAAATCTCAAGACTACAGTGAATACCCGAAGAAAAGAATATCTACTGAAACAGCTTTAGTGAGCTTTAGTGAGCGAAGTCAATCGTTTGGACGAGCAACGTAGCCAGCTGAGACCCATCCGAATCAACCGTAACAGCCGAAAATTCCAAATTAGTGTTGTAGCGAGCCTGTAACGTCCAGCCACACTACACTATAGAGTCGATACAGCACCAAACTCACATCAGACCACTGACCCACTAACCAAAACGTCATCTTTGTGGTCCGTAACTCCATCAGGGATACAGTCTGCAGGCTAAATGCTGTGAACTGAAGTCGCCAAAGGAGAGCACGAAGGACACCAAACGCAACGTCACTAGACTGCAAGAGGAACCTGGGGACTTGCCGGTTGGACGATACGACATGGCCGTTGTGTAGCCGACACTGTACGACCACCGTCACTAATCCTGCCCCTCCCCCCTCTGGCCGAATGTTGAAGTATTGCCATTCCTGGTTTTTTTCTTACCGAGCAGTAGCCGCTTTACATAGTTACGCATAGTACCACATGGATCTTAGAAGTTCCAAGTAAATTGTACTTTTAATTTTAAAGGATAGCTTTGTCTGTAAAGGTTTGGGAGGGGAATTTTAGAGTTCAAAGTGTCAAAGTAATTTGAAATGATTTAGATGCTTTTACATGGATTTTCCATTCATAAAACCAGAGTTAAGCACAGTTAAATGGCTTTGGGTTTTTGTGCTGCTCGGTTGATATATTTATCGATACCAAGAATAGCAGCATCATCAGCAAATGTGGTGAGTTAAATATTTTTTTTAAAGATTGGTCGCTGGTTAAGACATTGAACAGGAATGGGACTATATCACTGTCTTGAGAAACACATAAAGTCGTTTTTTTAATGTATTCTAATATGGAGAGGGCAAGAAGGATATATAGTTGGCCTGGGTGCCAAATTTGGTTTTGCACGATATTAAGAGATATACTAATGCAAACTTCTTTTGCTCTCATATGCTAACGATATTTTATCAACAACTCAGTGCTTTGGTGCAAGTCAGGGATGACTTTTCTCATAACGACAATTCTAGAAATTATTTTCAGGAGTATTTTTTCAAATAGTTTACCTATGACTGGAAGAAGTCTTATGGATTGGTAGGAATATGGATGTTTAGGAATTTTTCCAAACTTGTTTTAGCATATTTCTAGATAGATGGCATGTAAGAAAGGTGGAGTATAGAGTTGCATATATAGAATAATAGTATTCTTGATTATATGGTATATGTTATAAAAATAGTCCAGATATAAAACTGTGATTAGGTAGTTTGGAATTTGTAAAACGTTTTTTATAAAATAATATTTGGTTTTGGAAAATTGGTTTGATAAGCATGGTTACTGGAAGTGTACTATCGAAGGAGTTATTCGAAAACACTCTTGTAGAGTTCTGGGTTTACTGATTGCCTTAAATATTATGTATTTAGCAAAGACGTTAGCCTTTTTGACGTCGTCTGTGATTTTGAAATTATAAATTATATATTATTATATGTTCGATAAAGTGAAGGATTGGGATCATTGTAATAAAAGATTTTTCTGCTTGTGTGAACTAGCCAAAGTGAGCCATTTTTAGTATTTAAGTTAGAAGTTTATGTATCACAGAATAAACAATTTTAATTTTAAAGTTTTCTTTTAATTGTATTAATTAGGTTAATAAAGATCCATTTGTTGATGGGGATAACCTCTGAGTTGCTATTTGTCACTAGCCTTTCTTTTCAGTCTTGAAGTTTCATGAATGTTGTACGGTATTGAAAATTCGTCCAAAGCAGTGTTCAAAGCATATTTTAAGTAATGTTTACTGGGTGGCACTTCGTAAAATTGTATACTAGAGGAGCATGATACGTATAGGTGAAATCAATTTTCAGTTTCAATTTTTTTCCCCAGTGGAGGGGACTAGCGTCACGAACTTTGTATGTTAAAATATGCTCTGATCTCTCCGTCTTGGAGTGTGTGAAATAATTCATTTAGCATGGATCGAGGTTACGAGAATATAATATTTACACTTATACAAATATATTATAAACATATTATTATACATAGATTTATGTGAAAGTGTGAATGTGTGAAACATTTGATACGTGTAATGTGCCGTGCGTGCGATCATATAAAGTATACCAGACAATCGTGGAACAGTTTTAAGTGCAGTGAAACGTTTAGTGCAAACAAAAGAGGAACGCCCCCCTCGTTTTCCACTTAAACCCATTGTCTTTTCCATTCAATAGCAAAGTTGTTCGAGTTGCTTAATGGTCACCACCCTCTGTATATATATATGTATATCTCTTCTTTTTTTGCCTTTATATATAATTTTTTTTTGCTCCTTCCATACCCATTAAACTTTGTTGGTCAGACAGTATAATAGTACGCATGTGACAAGAATGTGATATTTATCTGAATTTAAGAGTTCCCTTCACCTTGTGTACATGTCAGAACTCTTGGAACGTATTCATAATTTACGCAATTAAAATGTAGAATACACTCTCTTGCTGCTGTTACAAAAACTTTTAACAATGTTGTTATTTATAACTAGAAGTTGAAAAGTTTTAGAACCACAAAAAAAATAATAGTTATAAAAACTGTATTTATAATACAGAATACGCATGCATATATTAAATATGATAAATATAGAAATGTATGGAACGTACAAGAGAATCACAAACATACTACACTCGAGGTGGGTCAGTAAGACGAAAACGCGTAGTTAAAATGCCATACTCTACGTGCTATACTCGCGTTTCCATTATTAAATAGTAGAAAGCAATAAGTACTTAGGTACCTAAAAATCCAGAACTCATCAAACAAATATTATTTTCCGATATATCCATATAAATGTATAATGTGCAATATAGAAACTTTGACAAAGAAAATTTACCTAAATTATAAAAATATATTTATAGGTGTAAAAAAAAATATATATATATACATCAATAATTATAATTTAGAAATAATTTTACTTCTTAAACAAATTATTTTAATGTTATCATGTTCATATATTAATATGTATAAACAAATAACAGTTATAACTAATAACTATGGATTTTATGTTTAAATTATAATTTTGAACTCAATAGCATACCACTAAACGACAAACAACTATTTAAAAAAAAAGATGAAATTTTTATAAAAATAAATATAGAAGATTTATAAGAAATATATTTTAACTAAAGTTTCATATTTTATCTGTTTGCTTATATTATATGTTTAATAAATACATATTGAAAGTGCCATTAATTTTGATAAATAATGTGTATATTTTAGAATGTTAACAACAATTATTATTTGTATAAATTAGTAATTACGAAACTCGTAACTTCCAATAATTATACGAAATATGTGTATACTCATTTTATACAAAATTTAAATAATACAGAAATCCTAACTTTACAAATAATGTAAATTACAAAATTTTGCTATTCTGTGATAGGTAAATTTAATGTTTCAAAATACATAACAAAATAATATTATGTAATATACTTTTAATAAAATAAATGTGCAATGTACATGAATTTTCCAGTTTTCAAACAAACAGTAAATTTCTATAAATTGAAAAATGCAAAAATAACAAAAAACAACTATACCTAGTGTAATACACACCTTTTCACAGTCCATTATTATTAAATTTGGTTTTCTAACCCGGATCGTAATGTGTTAGAGCGAATTACCTTTTTTATTAGAACAAGAAAAGTAATGAGTTAGGGCAAGTTTCTTTTATTGTGTTTGATGTAATGTATAATTCAATGTGCTAAGGTGAGAGAAAATTGTATTTCATGACCAAAAAATATTGTCAAATATTTATAGATTTATGAAATGATATATGGTTATAAAATTTAGTAGTGAATCAACGAATATTGGTAGTTTCCAATGATGTTGAAAATTTGATGTTTTTATAGAACTATTATTAATTATTACGTATAAGACATAGGTACTGTTCAAATATGTATTCTTGAAACTCGAATTTCTATCAATTAATCATTATTAACATATTTAAACAAATAGAAAAAACATGATATACTACAATTTTCATCGAAAATAGTTGTTAGCTAAACAAGGATATTTACGAACTAGTGACAAGTATCTACATGGTAAGTAAAATAATAATTCTGGAGTACCTAAGTATATACAGCTTATTAAACATTGAATTTTATACAATTGTTGATACGAACGGTTTGAATGTATATATATATGTACATATATAAAACCATGAATTTATAATTTCCATATTAGTTTAAACAATGTGGTTTTTAATTTTTATTGGTGATTTTCAGTTATTAGTAGATTTTTAAGACTGTGAAATTTCCATTTGAATTTTTACAGTGGATTTAAAATTATACACCCATTTTTGTAGTAAATATAAATGTTAGAATTTGATATTACCTGAAAAAAATATAACCATATTATATATTGGTGGAATTCAGAAATGCTACCTTCTACAGCAATAACAAAAAAAATTAAATTTCATTAAAAAAAATTGGAATATTTTATAACACTATCTTGCTAAAAACAATATGGAGAAATGTATAAATGAAAAGTAAATATTATTATAAATTCATTATCAGTGAAAGAATTTCTTAACTAAAAGTAATATACTATACAGAAATATATTAAACAGTTAAAATATGTACCGTTTGTTTACATTATCTTAAAATTAATCAATACTTATACATCAAATCTCTTTTGGAAATAGAGAATAACACACATAAGCATACTTAAAAACGTAATGACAGTGAGTAATATTATTTATTTTGAAATACAATATTTGTGAAGGAAAAAACGAAATCCAAGTGAAATAAAATTTTTCTGTGACTTATCATGTTTTTTAATTTATTTATAAAAATATGTGTATCATTTAAATTTTAAAATTTATCAATTGTATTCAAAATTTGGTTGGCATATGATCTTTTAATTTAAAACAACTTTATTTCATTTAAATTTTCCAGTTTTTTTTTCTTCACCTAACACCAGTCAATTATGTAACGAAATTGAACAATACTTATTGTAGATATCAATTTAACACATTATAATTGTATAGGTATGTAATTATTATGGCATTTAAACATTTAAAAATAATAGTTGTTTTCTAATCCAACAGTTTTTCGTTGATTTCAAATGAATTAAAATAATTACGACGATAAATTATAATTTGCACATGACAATGTCAAAGAACAAGGAGTGATAAAACGTTAACGAATTGTGTTGCATATTATACGATTTATTATTATTATTTTTCTCGTACAATTATACGTGCTACGTAGCCTCATGCGATATTAATGTTTGTCACAATGAGACACGAAAACATGTCCCTTATTAAACTTAAACTAAGGAGTTTACGCTGAAAACAGCGTCAGCGGTCGTGAGAGAAATTCGAATCATGGAATAGAGCTGCGAGTGGTAGTGGTGGTGGTAGTAAGGAGCTTTGTGGTATACGATGATCAGACCATCGCGAATCAGACAAGCCGGCTGTGTCTGGTGAATAGACTGAAATGTCTGCGGACGGATGAACACAAAGAAAGTAGTCGTCATCGCCGCCGAAATCGGGGTGCAGATACGATAATCTCGAGTTAATCTCAACGTGAAACGACTGGGTATCAACCGTGCACATGCCCACATACCTGGGAGTAACTCACGTGTATTATACCATGACACAAAACATAGGAAGGGCGCACATAATACACCTGACCTGGGGTGCACGTGTTAAAGGAATTTTCTTCGGGACCGCGTACTCTCACCAACATTCTGCCCCAGCCTAACCCTTGCAACCCACCTTTTATAAGGCATCCTCATATTAGAACTAATATGACCAGCAAATTTCATTAACTCTGAATCCTCCACTACCAACCACATTATACATATACAATCATGCTTGGTTTGGACTATTCGTTTTAATGCGACGAAATGTTCAGTTAGTGTGCGCCACGCGTGTGTACGGGTACATAAGCGCACCTATAACTTCTTCAGTTTCATTTTCTCCTCGCAAACGGATAAAGGACCTGCTCACCCGACCATGTGATTGTGCTCGTCCGCACGTGACCATGAACACGGTAACATATAATGTTAATTTAATATTATACACAGCAAAACCGCCTCTAAGCGGCCGTCACGAGTCTTATCGTCAATCGTTAACACCACCACAAGAGAGCTTTTAAACTTCTTTTTCGGATGGCTGACTTCGATTTTCTGAGACCATCGTTAAACCAAAACCGTTTCATTTGAGTATGTTTTTTTATTGGCATGTACAATCGATTACTAAAATCATTCGTCAAGTTAGGTACAGATTCGAGTGACACTTTGCTACAATGATGCGAGACAACGCATTCGAAAAGTCTTATAAATCCGGATTAATGAAAATGACAACTCGGCGTGCATATATATTTACGCTTTAGAAGAATTTGAGAATGTCTCACTTCTCTCCGGGGGTTCTTGGTGCTGATAATGTAATCGATACGGCATGAAGATTGATGACTTCACGCGTTCCGCCTCATTTGTATCGATTGACTGGCTTATAAACTACTTACTGATATCGTGTTTTTATAAATACTGTATAAGTATTGTTCATGACCGTTAGCAAAACATTATTTAATTAACTTGAGTAATTCAGATGTAGAATATATATATACGAGTGGAAGATAACTATATCAATTTTTATTTATAATTATAATATTTGTATGTATTGCAACTCAATAATTTATTTTTCATACCGCAATTATTATTAATGTACTTTGGTTTTGAAAAAAAAATCACCTTTGAAATTCTATATATTTTTTTATACTTCATAAGTACTCTTTATTTGATTTCTTTTTATATTTCCATTTATGATTTACGCTTATGTCAGAAATATTTTTCAAAAAATTTGTGATGCCGCTAAACATACCGTAAAATGTTTGTCTAACATTTAATTTTATTCGGTATTTGAACGCTCGGTGGATTTCAATGGTCACCTATAGTAACCGCCGTGCAAATAGAACTTAAATCCCGATAGACGAGACTAGTTGGTACCCAAAAGTTTTTGGCTTAAACTTTTCAAACCACTATATAAATTGACTTATGTGTGAGGATGGAAATGAAAAACCAACATTTGAGAAGGTCAATATGGATTTCACAATCTGAGTCGCGGAACGAATTTAAATTGTCCGGAAAGCGAATCCTATGTCTTTAATCACGTAATCCCGTAGACCCGCGTATATTCTTTCCAAACACACTGCCACGGTCGGATTATGGGTAGACTAGCTAAATGAAAACCACACAAACTTGCTAAACCTTTCCAGACCTATATTATGCAGCGACATTAACAAGTGTAAGTTATACTAGGCCAAAATGGTGAAAAACAACTCCCGAATATAAACTATCGTACACAACCCATTGTACAATGTAACATTGTCTACCAACCAAAAACATAATAAGCTTAATAACAAAACATCGTAGTACGTTTGATTTAAGTTACCTACTTATGGCTAAGCGAATTTAAGACTAAAAAATATGCTTCAACTCTTTGCCATAAACATTTTCATTATTTTTATGTTCAATTATATTAATTAATATTGAAATCACGACAACATAGTTTTAACTATACATGTTTTCGTGAAAGTATTTATTTAAGTTTAAAGGAATTTCCTTATTTTATAGATTTTCAAAGTTTTAAATTTATGTTTACAAACTTTGTAATAAATATAAATATTTCATATTTTTAACGGGATAGAAAATGTATCGAAAATTAGACCAAACCATGTATTATTTATACAGTTTGTATAAAAAATGAAAATGAAAAATTCACAATATAATTTATTATTTCTTTTCGTGTGTACCAATTATATGATATTTATATAATTGTTATTTTAAAAACAATCCAAACACTTTAATAGGATTTTATGTTGAAAATTGTACAGATGATACAAATTCAACTGCTATTGAACTTAACGGGATAAAAAGGTAAAAAAATATGATTAAGTTTATTACGACGATCAAATGATTATATTGGCTAATACATAGACGTATATAAGAGAAGATGCTGATTGCACAGACATAACGAATTTTACCCAGGAAAGTAAAATTGAAGGTAACACGGAGATGCATCGTCATTAGGCTAGATCATCGTAACATTTACATTACGCGTCATCTAGGATGGTGATTAATACATTATTATAATAATATATTCTCGGCAATTTTATCACCAAATACTATATGTACACACGCATAATCAGCTTCAAACGGTTAGGTAAAGTATGTGTACTACTGGCCTCTAGATTGTATTGTATGTGTTTTGGGTAACCAAGCGCTCATAATGTAGTGTACTAGCCCCGACGCATCATCCACAGTAATGATACGAAATTAATTTGTAGGATTTCTGTCATAACTATCCGAGCTCAGTCCATATTTACCATACGTAGGTATACACAGTATCATTATGATCGCAAATACACTTTCTGTCACGCATACACGTACACACACACACACACACACACACACACACACACACACACACACACACACACACACACACACACACACACACACACACACACACACACACACACACACACACACACACACACACACACACACAACACACTAATCAAATGGCGCGGATTATATTATTATATTATTATCACACTCGGGCATATTCATACACCGTTTCATTTTTTCGTGACATTTCGTTCTTTCGTGGCGTTTCATTTTTGGTGACGATTTTTTTCTCCATCCATACCTCAAGAAAAAAGTTTTACTTCAATAAAATTACATAGTTTATATCCAATTTTAATCACCAGCAAGTTTTTTTTTTTTTTTTTTACTGAATGACCGTGAACCAAGGAAACTTGAACGATCAATATATTCCGATATAATTTATAAGCTCCCAATCAAAAATTAATGATGTGAAATAATGTAAAAGACTGAATTTAGATTGACAACAACTAATCGTTTTACTAACAACATTGAAAGGTATGGTATGTTAACCCAATAAGTAATATTTTTATGCGCAGACATTTTCCAAATTAATGTTTTTTTTTTTTTTTTTTTAATGTGTAATTTATGAAAATTAAACTTTCATTGAATAAAATACAATGTTTCCTAGTAAATGAGAAAATGTATTGTGCTACAAATATTTAAGATAATTTGAATTTTGAGTTCCAAGAACGCATCTAAATTAATTGTTTGTTCTGACACTGAACTTGTAATATCCCAGCTTTTATTTTTTTTCTTCTTTATAATATACATTTTTCTAAATTCTCGATTGAATTAAATTTACTTGCTTACCATAAATTTGATTTTTTATAAGTCGACACATAATATTATACTTAAAAATGTTTTATTTTTCGTAGAAATGCATTGACTGCCCCTTGAAGAAACCAAAAACTATTTCAATCAAACCAAAATCGTTACGTGTTACACAGTCTGGGGTTGTGTGAATGAAATAAGAGGCTGCTACAAAGCAATTGAAAATAACGACGACCATAGTTCAGTTTGGTCGATTTCGTATTTCGATTGACTTGTCAAAATGACATCCACCGTTGCCATCGTACGTGATTTTTTTCAAAATAATATAATACATAATAATACTATACTAATAAAGTAATAAAGCGAACGACAAGCAACTGCGACAGTCTTATGGAGACATAGGTACACGGTGCACCTCTATTTTATATTCTATTATTATCTATTGGATGAGACAAGGGCTTCATGGTAGGAAAGCTTTTGTTAAACAACATATTTTTTCAAGATGTTTTGAAAGATTCTTATACTATTTACGTATACGATCAGAAAGGAACAATAATAGTGAGAAAATAACAGGGCATCAGTTACTTTACGGCTGGACAATACTATACAACAATAATAATATTTCTGTCTGAGCGTGTTCCTCGGGGAAACATTAAGTAAAATATTATATTCGTAAAGGTATATAATATTATAACGTCATGTTGTCATCCACCATAATAATGGTAATAATATTATCGTTTAACGGATACCGCACTGAGATTGTCTCAATATTTATTATTTATAGTTGAACGAACGCAACGGTCGGTTTTGATTTTAAACTCTTGCGTTGTTTATCAAAAGATGCATAATCATAATTAATGAGCTTGGCGCAACATTACACGATAGTATTGCGTATAATCAAAATATTATTATGTATTGTATCCTAACGTTCAAACAAAGCCCGAGGGAATCTATGTTTGTATTTCACCGAGCGCTCGAAAACTATGGCTATATACTACCGGACTCGGCTTATTAAGTAAAATATATTGAATGTTGATACTATAAGCAATAACTGTCAGTGTTATGAGCGGTTTGTTTGCTGGAATCAATTTTTAAAACGCTTATAAAATATTATAATAATAATATATACGGCAAATATACAAAGCTTTAAATTCTTTGCAAAATTGAATACGGATCATTTTCGTTTCACAATGGCTAACATAATAATCTAAAAATGATTGACACTATCCATAATACAGGTTTAAGAATCTCTATAAGCGTATTCAAATCAAGCCGATGTAGCAGCATTTAAAATATTGCTGGAATACTATATCTTAAAATCCGTAGACTACTAAATGTTATAACAACAGCATCTAAAACAGTTCAAACTAACTAAAAATCATGGAAAATATTAAAGATGAACGAAATTTAAAAAAATAAATAAATTTCTTGCATACCTACATGCTGGAATAATTACAAGGGAAATCTCCTAAACCCCTTCCTTGGATATCCCAAATAAAAATTTATTCAGAAATAAATACTCTCCAAAAGAACAATACAACTCCTCACATATATAGACAATACTTTTTGCAGATTAAATGTAGGTATAAAGATTAAACTGAAATATACACAGATGGTTCCAAATCAGACAAAGGAGTTGGCGCAGCTGTGATATACCAAGATACAGTAATTATGGTAAGATTACCCAACGACTGTTCCATTTATACGGTTGAAACACACGCTTATAGTCCAAGCCCTCAATTTTATTAAAAATAAAACATACAAAAAGCCAAATTTTCAGTCACTCTTTCAGTACACTTATGAGTATCCAAAACTCCTTTATATAGAATGAGACTGCAATGACAATACTGAACCAAATATATATTCTATAAGAAGAAAGCTTTAGTATAAAAATAATGTGGGTATCTAACCACACTGATATCATATGAAACGAAAAAGCGGAAAAATTAGCAAAATAGGCAATTATATCAGCAGACGCAATCCAAAGCTAAGTGTGTTCAAAATCCGACGACAAACTGATGATTAAATATAGCATTCATTCTTGATATATGACAAAACAAATGGAAAATATCCAACACCAAATTAAATGAAATTAAAAATCATATAGTTCTATGGCACAACAACTCACTCAGAGAAAAGAAGAAGTGGCCATTAACAGGCTCAGAATAGGTTATACCAGTTAACTTGTGGTTTTTTGAAGAAAAAAGAAGACCCACCCTTTGACGATCAAACACATATTAAAAAATGTAGGAAGTATGAAACTCAACATAAGAAATACATTTAAACCTACCATTTATCGGAAAATCTAACCTTCAGAACTACTCAAGTGCTCGAATTCCTCAAGGAATTAGAACTCTTTAATACAATTAAAAAACATATTTATATAAATATATTAATAATTATTATAAATCTAGAATGTATATAACTAAAATCAACTTTGTATCTTTTATTATAAAATAAGTTTTAATCTCGTGTAATAATTTAATGTAGCCAATGGCCCCAGTTACCGTGGCAGTTATTTATAAATAATAACAATATAATAATATAGTAACAATATGTGCTAGCTCGAAAATGTACACGACAATTGAAATTCGACTTTGGAAATAATAATTTTTGGTACAATAAAATATCACGATGATTTTATTTATACCTACCAAGTTTATGCTGTTAAATTGTATAAAGTAAAATTATCGGCGTGGCGTGTGAATCGCGTTTTTTGTTTTTGAAATCATACACTTTTTCGTTTGTCGCTTAGACGATTTATTTAATACGTTGATTACTAAAACGTTTATTGTGAAACTTTTTGGTCGAAATTAAATGTTTGTCGTCACCGTGGTATATACATACGTGAATTTAAGTTCACCGAATGCATGCGGGTGTATATTGGTGTTTTATGGTGCCAAAATATAATATGGGTATAGAACATTGATCAATAATGGATTTAAAGTTTAGGATTTGTATCATTAAAAAAGTTTACTTAAACGACCCGAATTTTCCAATCTCGTAGTTTTCTCGTTGCCTGGTGAATAGAAACCCAGAAAGTAATTTTAAACTTGTTTGGAGACACACATACGACAAATGACGCGTGCAAGTTGAATGTCACGCCCTTGCCAGCCAGCCATTCGTACAACCATTCTACGCATCTGGTTTCTAGGTTAAATAAATTTTATTTTCTTAGAACTCGATCACATGAGGACAACCAATGTCCATCGATTTAAGTGTTAAAGTATATTACGATATATTATTTTACGTGAAAGACGTGTAGTTGTTTTCATTATGAAAGCTGAAATAATATATTGCATGAATCTTATCATTGAACTTATTAATCTCTCTTCATTATCAAACTTCAAATAAAATTCGTTTATCTAGTAAAAGTTTTTTCAAACCATACACGTTTTAAAAAGTCAGATTACAGATCTCGACATAAAACAGGGATTTGTATTTATCTATAAGACCTAATAGAAATTAATGGAATCATGTTTCATTTTTGTTTTTATTTTTTGATTAACCAAATAGTCTGTTTCTGTCTAGAGATAATAAACAAGTTGACTGAAAAAATAACATAAATATGAAATAATTATTAAAATTTATAACATCCGCACTCATAATTAATAGTTAGGTACTTACAAAATTTGTTTACATGTGTAGTAACTTGCCATGTTTGGAAACTTTGTTAAATAGTTTTTAAGACTTTATATACAGATATATTACTACTGTAATTAGTATTTTTAAAGTGGTGGGCACAGAATTAAACATGTGAAATGTGATAGATAATATCATTTACTTATTTATTTGGTACCTATTAATTTTTGAAATCAAAACCACTCAGAGTGTCTCCGACTACCCTTTTCCTGTCATCTTGTCTATGACCACGAAAAAATTGACCCATTATTGGTCACCAAAATTGGTCACACGACTCACCAAGAAACATTTCTCTGCTCATATAATATGAGTGATACGGTCTAGCGCCGTTATCGTGGAGAGAAACAAAATACGATTATTAGATAATAATTTTATACGCGCGGTGAGTTATATATATAATATATATATATATACATATATATCATGTACGGTACATGAATTATTTTAGTTATCGTTTTTTCTTTCGTCAATTTTTTTGACCAATAAGAAGAAATTGACAGAATAAAATCAGTCGCCAAAGATTTTCAAATATTACTACATAGTAATGAGGTATTTTCGAAATTAGTTGGTGAATACTATATTTGGAAAGAAAAAAAGATTCATCAGTAATTTCTAAGAATGCCATTGATGTATTACAAAATTGTGATGAAGACGTTTTTCCTTTAATAATTTAAATATTAAAATTATTAATTACTTTGCCTATTAGTAATTCTAGTTCTGAAAGAACATTCTCTTCATTACGACGTCTTAAAACATGGTCAAGATCAACAATGTGTGAAACACGTTTGACTGGACTTGCATTATTGAACATCCACAGGGACATAGACATCTATGTTGAAAAATTAATTCAACGTTTCTCCAAAAGCAAAAGAAAAATTCCTTTTGCAATTTGAAAACTATAAATAATAAGAAAATTAAGCTAATTTTAAGTTGTACGTTTGTACCTTTAAGGTAACCTAATTAGTAATCATCATTATCTTGATGTCGAAAAATATTAACATAATAAACCCTCATAATCTCTATTAATACAATTTGATTCCCCCCCCCCGGTAAATATGTTCTGGATCCACGACTGCATGTACCCCACACACATCTCACGCACATATATTGCACGTTAAAATCACCTAGACGTGATAAATATACACACACGAACGCATTATGCATATACTTGTAGTGTAATGTATATGTTTATCTTATCAAGTGTGTGCGAGATTGACGTTTGCAAACGCGTTTGTAACCGACACGAGCGTGGGAGCGATTCCCGAGTAGACACACCACTACCGCCGCCGACGTGCATCATTTGTCGAAAGAAAAGCGAACGCGAAAAGAGAATAATAATGCGTTGTTCTTGGAGATCATCCGTCACGATTACGTTAATATATTATTAATAAATTGCCACCGTCGTGTATTGAACGCATGTCTTAAACGGAGGAGCGTGTCTCAAACCGTTAAAAAACGAAATGGATTTTTAAGATTGGCGAATTGACGACAAAAGTTGTACTATACGATTCTTGAACGAGCCACCATGACCACCCGCCACTGCACGTGTCTGAAATTAGTTTTTACGCGAACTTTGTTGTGATACCTACATGTTAACGGACGATTTACTATAGCCAACGTAATGCCAGAATATCTCTTTTGAAAAAGTGAGAAAATTTCGGATAAACACGGTTTACAACTTGTCAGGATTTATAAAATTTGTAGCGGCGAATCAAAAAATAAAATGCATTTCCACCAATGAAAGTAGCCATCTGTTATTTTCGGAAAATTATTAAGAACACAATGCGGTGACCCTCAGATTCCAAGTAAAATAGATAAAAATAAATCAATAAAGTTTAGTATTATAATTATATTGTACCTAACGCGAAATATTATATTCTTATTTATTTTTATTTGTTAGATAAAGAGAATATAGAAATGTAAAGTATTACATGGAAGACTTTGCTCATAAAGAGCTCGTTAAGAGTTATTATATTGTTAACTCATGATAAAAAATATGGACTAACAACTAAATAAAATCAGGTGTAACAATTAAACCAAAGTACCCTTATGAGAAATACATTTATATACTATATTAAAGGTTATCATTAAAATGTGACGATACTCGAATGATAAAATTAAATATGTGCATTAAAGTTGAAAATACCGCAAATTCAGTCACTAGAAATCAGGATTACAGAAAAGTTTTCTTAAACCATCATATTATTTTGTATACCAACAATATATCGACAAAGGGTTAAAATGGATTAATTTTGTTTGGCATCTTTTAAAATAAATTTATAATAACAAAACTTTTGAAAATAATTATTGAAAGAAAAAGTCCGAGATAGGTACACCACACAACTTCGTAATATTTATATTATCATTCAGAAAAGATTTTATATATATATTTTATAAGCCACGAAAAGTAAAATTTATTTTTAAAGTATTACAATTTGTTCGCTCTTTTTATTTACACTAAGATAACTTCAGTAAATACTTATAAAATATTACACTTGAACACGTATATTTCTGATTTCACAATATAAATGTGAATTTTCAAACTTTTAATGGTATTATATTCTATTATAAAAGCTTATAACAAGAGCGATTGGAAATTCAAATAAAAAATAACATGGTAACATAGAATTGTTTAAACATAGATTCTCCTATAATTATACATGTTATACCTAATACCACACAGTGTCTAGTTTTAAGTATAAAAAATCCAAGAGAGTGAGACCGTACAAAAAATCAATAGTTTGAGATTATTGTAACAGAAAAAAAGACTATAAACGTCCGATAAAAAACTAGCCAAAAAAAGAAAGTATAATTGGATCTTAAAATTATTCTAATCGATCGACCGTCGGATAAAAACCGCTTGTTTATTTTTGTATATATTTTGAATAACTCGGTCACCAAAACTTTTTTTTATTATTTTTCCATTACGGTTTTGTTTAATGCCTTATTGAACTTTTTTATACCATTCGTAAAATAAAAATAAATAAATAAATCGAAAAAGTGGGAAAACCAAATCATATCGCTTAGGTAGTAATTTATTTAGTGTCTTATAAAAGTCTAATTAAACCGATATTTAATGCTCCAAATGAACTCAAACTCGCGTATTTATTTTATATTTATTTATATATTTATATATTTAGTTTTTTTTTTTTTTGTCGTCATTATTGAACTGGCTAAAAGAAGTTAATTTTAATCCTTATAAGAAAAACAACCAGCGCAATCTGCGGTGACGCGGCTGAACCTTTAAATCATCTCACGTTTCGTCGACGAGTTTTACGTGTTATAAATTCGATTATAAATCGAACAATATTCTAAAATATCGCGTTTACTGTCTTATACAACTGTACAATATTGTTCACACATTATAACTGTGAGTTGTATTATATCTGGACTGAAACCAAATAAAAAAGAACCTAAACAATTGAAAACTCACATGATACAAAAACTTCGCCAGTATTCATCCTTATAGATAGGTTCATTATAAACTGAATATTAAGATTTACTTTTTTTATTTTTATTTTAATTAAATATTCTCTATAGGTAATTTCAGCAAATATTAGTATACTGTAATCTCGAAAAATTAGCGTAATGGAATAGACATTAATTAACAATTTACTCGATTTTGATAAAGTTAGTTGAAAATAAAATTAAAACAGACATATTTTGCTTGTACGGGCCGTAATTAATATGCTATATATATTTAAATAAAAAAAAATATATATAATTAAAATAGGTAGATTTTTAAAGATATTAAAATATTTCATTTATAAAATATTGATCAGTTACGAACCTATATCATGCGATTCAAAATATATTCTTATTTTAATGAATTAAAACCTATGCTGTTATTTAATTACCCAGCTAAATACACCATACGTTTTGGTAAGCTCGTATAATATTGAGTTACAATAATAATCTTATAGACCACAATATAAAATTACCTATTCAAATTCAAAAAATATATTTAAGTTGAAATATATATATATTGGATTATACCACTAACGTTCAATATACCTTTAGTAGATTCGCAGTAACAGAATTTTTCACTAGTTATATTTTAAGTGGATATTAGTATTCCAAATTAAAATTAATGAAATGAAAATAAATAATCATTGAAAATCGTATTATTATAAAAAAATCCCAAGAATGTTATAAAATGATTGAAATAAAATACTATTATATTATTTTCAACCTCAGTTTTTAGTTGACATATTTTAGTAAAATATTTATATAATACTTAATTTAATATTGCACATTTTATTACTTTCAAATGTTATAGTTATATTATAACTATAGCTTGAAACTGAAAATATAATCGCAAATACAATATGAACATTTTTTTAAAAGTTATTTGTGTTTATTAATAATAAAATACTATTCCATATTTCCGTTTATTTAATAACCTGTACCATAAAAATGTAATTAAATCTTTAAATTATATTGATCTGGAATCCTACGAGTTTGTCTCCAAATAAATATACGAAATATACGTACGGCTCACTATACGGTATGACGTTTATTAGACTGAAAAATATCATTTATATTTTACATTATAACATTAATGTTAAATTCATGACATTAGCGTACGTAATAATATTCCGTCGTTTCAAATACTGAAGAGTATAAGAGTAATAATGAGTTGCAGTGAACAGAAGTAGTATTACTCGACGATTACGTATTACGCTGCAGGTACCTACATTATAAATTTATTTCATCTACCTTCATCATAATATCGTCGCCGTCGTTCGATTTAAAATATAGTTTTATTTTAGTTTACGAGCATAAGTTGCGTGGGGTCATAAATCGTTGTACGTACGAGATTCATGATCGCACACGAGTTGAATACTATTTGATTTCCCACCACGGCACGCTCCTATACAGTTTGTTTTTGACATATTTTGTACCTACGCTCATACGGTTTTCAGTGACTCTCCAAGCTGACTCACTGGTGTGTTAAAGTCGTTTTCAAGAATTTTCGTATCTGGAGACACTGTTTGGCTGACGTTAGCCGGTTTTAACGAGATGTTTGAGAGTGAGTTTATTATTTATTTATTTTTAACAGTGATTTTATATATATATATATATATATATATAATGTATTCGTCTATATATAATATTATATAATAACGTGTTAAAACGAGATCTAAGGGACAAAAAAAAAAATATCCAACGTGTGACGTAAATCGCCGACACCTGCCAATCAACCAAAGATTAGACCTGTATATAATGACAAGCTCTAAGATGGTGGTGACATTTCTATCATCTCTTTTATGAAAGTTTTTAACAAATGCTAATATGATATGAAAATAATAAGTCATAGATTATTATTTTCGCCTTTTTTCTTTCATTTTATTTTCACCATCAAAAACGTTTAAAATTCTTTTTTCACCTACTAGAAAATAAATTTTAAAAATATTAAAATTAAATTTTAAGGCATAGTAAAATATCTATTCCTTGTAATACATATCCAATTTAAATTTTTAATAAATACAAAATATATAAAATATTTTGAGTGGAAGTATGCTGTCGTCAAAATTTTTTAAAATTGTTTTATTTTAAAATACGTCATAAAATTAGGGAAAAACAAAAGAATCATTTCAAAAACTAATTTAAATTATCTAAATTTCAGAAATATTTCTTAGAACTTGTATAATATAGTTATTATTTAAATATGATTTATATGATATATAAAAAAAATAACTATTGAATGAATCGATCAACTTAAGATAATGTTTTGTTAATAATTAAACAAAATCTTAGTTTATATATCCTATATTTTAGGAGTGAATTATTAATATAAACTATTAAGGGTAATTAAATATCTATATAATATTAAGAGGCATTAACCAAATTTAACATCCTCTGCAAATATTCTGTCCTAAATTATGTTTTTGGCCTATTTTACCTATTTACGATATCATTCACTGTTAAAAGTTAAATTATGTTTGAGTAGGTTCATATTATTATTCGATAACAAAATATACAACAAAAACTTTTTATAAACATGAAAAAGATACACAATATTAATTTACATAATACCTCGTTATCGAATTAATATATTTTTTAGTGTTAAGTTGGATAATGACAGTGTCTTATACGAGTCTATAAAAAATGTTTTAATAAAGTAACACTAACTGTAATAGCGACATAATATTGTTGGTAAACATTTTGCATCAATAAAAGTACTTTCACATAAAACACACAAAAACCATATTAAGGATTCATTATAAATTGCAATGCTAAGCGTTGAAAATTGATAGAAATAATATGCTCCAGAAATGTTGTCTTACATTTAATACATTATTTCTCGAAATTCAATCAAATCACAAGACATAATATTATAATTTAGTTATGCCGGCGTTTTGTATAGGCAAATCAACTACATCTATGACAACTAGTTTTTTAGTAATCTTTTTAAAATCGTATTTATTTACACTAAAACATTAAAACATAACATTATAAAATTCACTTATGAGTTATGACTAATAGTTGTGATTAAATATATAACATATTCAGACTAAAGGTGTATAATATCCATTTTAAAAATATATAAGTTGTAGTTACTGCAAAATGCTGATTTTTTTACGAAAAACTTTAATTTTATTTATTTTTGTCAAGATAATAAATTCAGATTGATATAGATTAAAACAATATTGTAGAATAATGGATCTTAAGTGGTAGTAATATTTTTTTTTTTTTCACATTAAATCTCTATTTTAGATTTCTTTGTAAAACATCTTAATGCAAATTATATGTTTGAAAACGCGACCAGGTACCTACTCAATTTTTTTAATTACTGTTTTATTTACAAAATAAATATAACTCAAAGATATTCTGTATTTTTATTAATTACGAAAATTATTGGTTTATTTTCTTAAAACTTCAATTTAATTTTAATACATAAATAGATATTTTATTTTTATTTTTATTTTTATTACAACAAAATATTCTAGCTTCAATGTATTATGTGAGTGGAGATGTAAAATTATTGCTATTTTTATAAAAAATATAATACAATGAATTGTTTTTACACCAATAGAAATGATTGTTTCTGACTGTAAGCTAACTATTTTTACGAAAATGATGTGGAAATGTATTGTTTGTAGTTCTTTTTTTTCTTTAAACAACAGTTATACAAAAAATATCTTGATGCCGAGAGCATTCTTAGAACATTGTTTTTTTTTCATCTAAATTACAATCGTTGACATAAAATACACCATAACTACCTCAAACTTTACTAATGGTGTGTCGAGTTTGCAAAATCAAAAACAAATTATTTGATTTAATTAGTGTTACTGTCTATAGTTAATTGTTTAATATTCGATAGTTTTAAATTGTATTTATGTAGAAAGATGTAATTGAAAACTTTAAAACGTCACGATTAAAATTGTAATTGTATGTCATAAAAATGTTAGCTTTTATTTTAGCCAACGAAATTGGTTAAAAAATAATCACACAATGACGACACCAAAATGAAAACTGAGATCGTGTGACAGTAGTCGGGCATATCCTTTCTTCTCAAGTGAATCACGTTGGGCATAAAATTCTCTACGGTATTTTGTGTGTTTATATATACAAGTAAAATAATTTGATCACGTTTCTTTGGTAACACGTATGGTCTCAAAACCTAATAAGAAGTCCTGTTCTGAAAAATTCATAAAAATGGAATAACATTGCGTTCACTTTGGCGTGACTCATGCAATATTTTTCCTACATACGACATTTTATAAACATAGATAAAAATATCAAACGTGTAACACGACGTGAATATGTGGATAGTTTTCAGTGTTAGTCCACCCCCCAATGTCTGTCCAGTGCGATATGATTTTTGACTCCAGAAATACGTTCAGAACAAAACTACAAAGAAATAACCTGTAGGTACTTACCAATTACTGTTAGGTTGAGTCGGGAGTTTCTGGTTGGTGATTTCCGAAAGTCTACTCGACATCTGTAAATTCCGGCATCCATTTCCGATACGTTATCGATGGTTAACATAGCCGGTTCGGATAACATTCGGAAGTGTGACCTGCCTTCCAACGACTCGTCCTTCCAATGTG
Organism: Diuraphis noxia; assembly: GCF_037042655.1. Classification (NCBI taxonomy): domain Eukaryota; kingdom Metazoa; phylum Arthropoda; class Insecta; order Hemiptera; family Aphididae; genus Diuraphis; species Diuraphis noxia. Next base: position 57,332,029 of record NW_028301711.1, read on the forward strand.
ACTTGTTAGGATCTGTAAACTTGCCTCGGATGTCCACGCTGTGAAATTTATAAAACACAATTAATTATTTGATCTAAAAAAAATATATATTTGGTTATACAATGCTAAACTAACTAAGTACCCAATTTACTGGTACTTAATTTAATAATCTTATCAAAATATAAATATTATCATACGCTTCGGTTATCGTAGTCAACGGTTACAATTATATATACAAGTCGGAATGTCATACTTTTAATAAAAATTGTACTTGAAAAAATAAAATATAACTTTATTAAATATATTACTGACTCCTAGAATTTCTTACGCTACAAAGAGAAATCATCAGAAATATGGTTTGCCAATTGAATCAAATAGGTAGATAAGGGAAATATGATGGCTGCTTTCCGAAATCAATAAAGTAATGAATCAATTAAAAGAAAACGTGTACATTTGAGAAGAAAAAAATTAACTTAGGCTGACACATTTAAAAAATTACTAATCTAATGATTAGAAAACTAATATTCACTATCAAAACAGTATGTGTTTGCACCACGATACTTGATTATTTTTTAATATTGAAAAAATCATAAATTTAAAGAATTTATAGTTTTACCTCTGTGAATAATATTTGATAAAATACTTTTTTTCACTCTTTTACGAAAAAAAAAAAATCTGCCGTGTTATTACATTATGTGCATAAAAGTTTTAATTAAATATCGTAATGCAATATTTTGTCGGTTGGTTTATGGATCCTAGATTTATCTACACAACTAAACAATTAAAAACATACCCATACACAGTTTATTTACTGGATGGGTAATAGTGTATTAAACATTAATTATATTTATTCATACTAATTATTATTTCATGAAAGAGTAAACTATTTTTTATGATAGTCAAAACAAGAGCTTATAATATAAAGTCAGTAAGTACAGATTTATATGTATGTAAATACCTATTAAATTATTGATTTTGAGCTGATTTTAATAATCTATATAAATAAGTCTATAATTTCTTCTATGAAATGGTTTCTAGAAAAATGTTATATTCCTAGATTTGTAAGTATTTATTTTTTTTAAACTTAAAATAAAATATAATTAATTAATAAATATAGACAAAATATATCTAATTACGTTATAATATTATTTAATTGTTAAATAGTATGTTTTTAAAATAAGTACATCATGTGTCACTTTTTAGTAAAACTTTTCAAAACTAGAATGTGTATGTGGTCTAATAAATACTCGTATATCAAAGATTAAATGAAAAAAAGTAGCCTTTGTTTGCACAAATTCGACAAAATTACAATAAATTTATGATTACTATTACGATTCGTTTGCACACAGTTTATTTTTCCTTCAAAAAATATCGTTTGTGCAAAATGCTCATAGAAAGCTTCAACTTTCACTTGATGTTCATGGATGTTCGTAATTGGGTAATTGTCACCATATAATTTTTTTTATTTTTCATTTTAATATAGGTTAAACATAATGTGATGTAAAAACGCAATCAAATGAGCATAATCTATCAAGTATACCAGATAGTTTAACAGATTTTTAATTTGCATTTGGATTCTCAATTTCTTCAAGTGATAAAGACAACAAACTGAAAATAATATTTTAGCCATTAACGCATGTCCATTATATTATGATTATACTATTAGTAACAAACAAATAGATTTTACCTATCCAAAGAAACCAAGATTGGATCAAATAAAAACATAACATACAATTTTACTTAAGGAAAAATTAGTTGGACTGAAAGGAAGAGCAACGATGAAATTCTCTAAATAGTAGAGGAAAAAGGAAAAGAGAGTATTACTATCCATCATTAGATCAAGAAGCAGAAAACTTATTGGACACTTATTGAGACATAACCCTTTCATAACCAACATAATGGAAGGAAGAATCAATGGACGCAAAGGAAGAGGAAGACCGAGGAAGACATTCATAGTAGAAATGATTGGACTGGCTGGATGTAGCGGATATTTACATATGAAGACTCCGGCATTGGAGAGAGATGAGTGGACATTTTTTTTCTAACTATGGCAAGGCTAAGCCTTTAGAAAAGAAGAAGAAGAAGAATTTAGTATTTTACGAGTATATGCGTATAAAAGCATTGTCATTTATTATCGCCCAACCGTATGGTTATTAATTCTATATTTTTTCGTATCCAAAAATAACGTATGCCAAGTGATTTCAGCTTTGCATGTCATGTAATTTCACACCAACGTTCTAACGCTGAACAACCGCAGTCTTATCAATTTCTATTAAACCTCTGTGCATTCGTGTCGATTTACAGGTTGTATGGCTGATGAGAAAATGCTACCGTGTCAAACTATTAGCAAAAGCAAAATATGACAAAATATCCACGTTAGTTTTAATTAAATTTATCATTGTTGAACTAAGTAGTTTTAAGCATAATATTTTCTGCTTAATACCTTTTTCGAGTCCAAAAATAATTAAGAAATAATGAACCCAACAAATTGGAAAGCAGTTTTAAAATTCCCAAGCCACAGTAAATTTATTACATAATATTAAGAAAATATGCACTTTAAAAATGTTAAATTGAATAAAATAAAATTTTGTAATAAAAACTTACAGACAATTCGATATTGTTCAAAATAACATGAATGTAAGTAAATTTACATTCACCTTATGAAAAAAGTGATTTGGAAAGTTACAAATTTTTATAAAACTGATAATGTATTTATTTTCTTTACATAAAATTAAGAGGTGAATAAGTCAATAAGTATTTTTAAATTAAAAAAAAAAAAGAAGAAAATAAACAATCCAACGTATGAATATAATAAAAGTATAAAATGAATACTAAGTCAGTGATATAGTATACCTAGGTATTTTTTAGTTAATAATAGGATTGTCGAGCTATCATTTAACAAATATATTTTTAGGTAAGTTGCATGTGCTCCATGTTATATTTTAAAATTAGCTTTTCTACTTTTATTGAAATTTTTTATAATTTTCTTAATTAAAACTCTAAATTTGTATTAGTTGTCTAAATTTGTGTATGATCCAACATACAATATGAATACATATATATGATATATAACAGTGTTTGTTAAGAATTTAAAAAAAAATATAAGAATTAAAATCATAAACTAAATAGCAAATATTTATGAAAAAAATTGTTCCATGTATACCTAATATTATTATAAAAAATATACTCATTATATTAATTTCATAAAACGTTATTAATGTTATTATATTTTAAATATCTTATTCATACAGGGTCCAAGTACAACGATTACTGTTTAAGGGCTTGACCATAAGATTTACTATTATAATGTGTACATGTTTCTACTTCCCAATTTATTGCATATTCTACGAAATACTAAAATACTGTCTTATTCCTCTAAAAAGGGATATAAAAACAAAAACATTTAAAATGATGTTATGATTTATACCTTTACACCTATTTTAAAATATAGCAATGGCTAATTAATACTGTACATCATAAGACATTACGTATGGCGTTGGATTGATATCCGTCTATCCTTAATAAGTTGAAAATAAATTGAATTTATGTGGCAAGTCGCTCGTTACAATTTGAAAATATTTGCTTGAACATTGTTTCATAATAATGGTTAATAAATTCCTAAAATTCAACGAAAAGTTAACAAGTTAACTATTCAGGACTGTGCCTCTCGGTCGTTTGTCATTGAAAGTCGGTTGAACGAAATACTATGCGAATCTAGCTGGCGCCCAAAGCATAATTTTAGTTTAAGCATACGGAAATCGCCTCAAATCACATGAGATGTTTAAAATATGTATCGTCTCGAGATTACTTTTTGTCGTTTAAAGCAGAAAATGTGTACCTTCCCACTAAGTTATATGTGTGTGTGTGTGTGTGCGTGTTGAACAATGATTTTATGAATCCGTCGTACGACGCTATATGTATAGCACTTTATACGTAATATTATAATAATTTATTATACCGTTATACGTTGTAGTCGCGGCTTAATGTTACATACGCAGGTTTGATAGGAATTTCGTGTTCGTTTAATAATACAATAACAACGATGTCGATAATCATTCGTATCGAGTGCCAAATATCGTCGCGTTACCGGTTCGGAACGAATCGAATTATAAGACCCCACCCGTTGGGGGTGGCGGCAAAAAGGTCGAGAGGATTGGATGTAATACGCGTCATCCAATAAATCTTTGCAGAACGATCGTCTCAAATCGGCAAACACCGTGTTCGGGCGCAAAATATGCGTCCAAATACACAATACGTGTGCGTAAACGTCGGCCGTGTATGTACGCATATCATTATCATTGTTGCGTTTAATTTGAATTGCCACCGCGGGACGGTTGCCAATGAGCGAAACCAATACAACAAGTGTTGGAAGTTATTGCCACTCGATGGATGCCCCTCGTCGTGTCACCCTTCGTTGGTCCGTGATACGAATATAATAATAATATATTAAGTTGTTTCCCGCACACGTTTTCTTGCCAAGAAAATCCATCGTCTACACCCCACACCCCCAAGACTACTACCATAGTCAGCTAGACCGTATATACACACGCATATATTGTATATATCGCACGCATATATTACTCTATCGAACAAGCGCACGCAGAGTTATACTACGTCGGATTACTATACGCTAGGATCGATAAAACAATACTGTTTTACACGCACGTATTATTATTATTAGTAGTAGATACTACTGGTACTAGTAGAAGTTTTGCACAGCGAATGACGTTCGCGAAAAGTAAAGAAAGTAAATTATATACTGCTCAAGCCCACGTGACTATATGAGAGTAACCGGGTCTAAAAATCAGGTAATTTTTTTTTAGTGGGTAGTTTTGATGTTTTTTAGATATATTACAGTTATAGTTTTTTTTATGTAAGTACAATGTTATAGATATATGACTGGTACCTTACGAAACCACACCAATGCAAAACATGTGGAGAAATACTCTCAGCCGAACCTACATGGATATCTGATCAAATCTCCAAATTTATGACAACCTCCATGAAGCACTTGGTCCTGATCCAGCCAACACAGAAAATATTTTGAAATATTTAAAACTACCAATTTATATGATATTGCACAAATTCAAAAAAACATGTTAATCCTTTTTTTATCATAGTCAATAATCTATATTGTTGTGGCTTATCTAAATAAAAAAAAGTCTTGCACCCACATTAACCTCGTTTTGTTTATATTTTAAATAAATTAGTTTTAGACCTATGAACTGTATTCACCATATTATTATAAGTAAATATATACGAATACATAAAAAAAGTGTGGGTGTGCGATATAACCCATTAGCCTTCTTGAAATATAATTCATTAGCCCAGTTAAATTTTCAAAAGTACAGCAATCAACTGAAAAAAATCAGTGTACCTATTTAAATTGTAAAAAAAATTGTTTTTCAAATATTTTAACACTGTGGAATAATTTTTAATTTTAAAACTGAATTAATAATAATTCATTGTTCGCTATGGTATATATTAAATGCTTGAAAATAATTAAGCAAAAGTCGTGACACAAAATTTACTATCTTATATGACGTGATGATATATACCATTGAAAATTCACATTTATATTTTATAGTAATTTTAAATATTAGAAATAACAATGTAATTCATAGTTTTAAAATTACAATAAGGTATGTGATAAACTTTTTTTTAAAGTCATTCAATTAAAGTAAGTTATAGTTAACATTGTGATGTCCTGTTGACGAAAATCTAATAAAATATTCGTTAAATTCCGTGTTGGTTGTGATTTTAGGTATGACTGAACACGAAAAAAATCAATTTGGTCAACAATACAGCCAAACATGGCTCCGGCTAATACCTTTAGAGAATACTTTTAAAAAGTATTTGAGTTACTAAAATACATTTTTTTTTTTTAAGTATTTAAGATACTACTCAAATATTTAAATTTTATAGTATTTCAAATACAACTCAAATTATTAAAAAAAAAATATTTGGAATACTTTTCAAATACTTTTGGTTTTTAAAGTATGTTTTTTTATAACGTAGGTCTTATAGACACAGTAGGTTTATGATAATTTTTATTTTACTTATTTAATAAATGTTTACTAAATTTTATAGACATAATGTTTTAAAAATTCAGTATTATGGCCAAAATTACTCATCTTAAAACTTTAAGTAGATAAGTAATTTTTTTTTATGTAATTACTTCACTGTAAAAACTTAAATTACACCTTTCAACAGACAGACAAATTGACAAACTACTCAACTACCAACTATTGTCTAAGTATACTCATTACACATACCATTAAATTAATAAATAAAACGTCGCATGCTTACAGCTATATAGTGGACCAATCTATATCATACCCGTAATCCCGCGTTATCATAAAGGGTACACATTGTGTTTGATATTATCACAGATCAAAAGTTACCTATCTAATAATGCAAAAGGAAATATTGTTATTGAATTTCTATTTTTAGAAATCTTCAAGTTTTGGCTAACATAGAAATTCAAAATATTAAGTAAAACTATTATTAAATTATTGTAGTTGACACTTGACAATCATATTTTTCCAACAAAATATTTCGAATGAAAAAAAAATAATTGAAAAAAAAATTAAAGTATTCACACAAATGAGTATTTTATACAAAAAAGTATTTAAAATATCATTAAAAATACTTAATGCTTCAAGTATTTAAAAATGTATTCAATACTTAAATAGTATTTGAATACATTTCCTCAAATACAGGACTGCTAATAACTATAAAGACAATAAACCATAATATTATATCGATAGTGGGTAATGTCACAAGTCGAGTTGTTGTATGAATGGCAGGTTATACAATATAGTAATACAAATATACAAATTACAAAATATAATAATTTATATTATATAATCGTATTTTATAGATCTAATACTTTATTATTGACTAAATTCGCCAACGTTTTGGCTGATGAAATCTGTCACGTTTGACTGATAAAAAAAAAAAAAAAAAAACACCTAATAAAATCAAACACCATAATATAATCTCATCAAACGCATATTAACAAACATTATAGAATATGTTTTATACATAGGCAAACATGAGCGTTCTGAGCTGAATTTTAGTTTAGCTGAAACTAATGATCTTTTGACAAAATAATGCGTTAATTTGTCTTCCGAGTATTGCTCGACCTCAACAATTTGAAATATTCATTAACATGTCTAGATCTATCTATAATTAAGTCAATAAATAAAATTATTCATAGCAGAAACCCACCATCACACTCAGAAGTAATTTAACGGCACATTGTGTTTAATTATAATATAGAATATACGTCCAGCCCTTACTTCTGAAGAATTAATAGTGAAAATTGTAGCATGCTAACCGTTAACTATTTCAGACTTCGAATGGAAACGAATATGCTCAGGCATACATAATATACATAACATATAAATCAATATTTTTACCTGATGAGCATGATCTTTCATGACTACCGATATACTCGTACAATTCAATAAATGTAAATTGTATGGACTTCGGAAGAAATCAATCTTGTAATAGACATCGTATCGATGAGGTTATGTTTTAAAAAAAAAATGAATTTTTTAAGTACTTTTAACACGTTCTGGAAAACTCCATGACACGATTGAAGCCTTTTTCTCCAAATTTACGCATATGCGAGTAGGCAGTTTCTAAATGTTCTAAATGGACAGGGGCTGAGCACTCTTCGAGGCAAGCCATTCGTTTTATAGCCACCACACTCTGGACAAACGGATCCCGTTTACCTTTGCTCTCATTTTGGTTGAACTCGTGACCCCAAAATCGACTAAAATCTGCTACCCAGAGAAACAGTTGAGGGATATAGTATATGCTTGCACGTGACGACGAGTATTTTACGATTTACGGCTTATCAAAAGATTCACAATATTTCGATCGTGGTCATAATATGTGTGTACACGACTCGAGAAAAGTTTTGTCCGTTTTTTTTCCACTTTCAACCTTCCACTGACTCACCGAAACCACCCGCTAGTGTTCGTTAACGTGTTTTCTTTCTTGTTTCACCCGGACACACGCGCGTAAGTTCTTACTATTTGTTTGGGATGAAACCACACGTAATGACAACTACTATAAGTGTAGTTTTTCCCCTTCCCTTATAGTTTTTGATTCACGTCATTTTCTCCGTGACCGTATACTTTTACTCTATTTGACGCGTCATCTATAATATATATATATATACCTGTAATCTACCTTCATAGAAATATCCCAGCCTGTCGCCAGTCCATACACGCCCACACACCCACAGACACTCACACTCACACGTGCACGTAACGACTTGTATTAAAGGACAAATGTCCAAAATGATCGGACACCACCGACGATGGCGGTGTGGTTGCAGAAGAAAAACTTTTGTATACCCCGCACCCGTACTCCGGTCTCCGTGAAACGATTCCCGCGGGCGACGTGCCCTCGTGCCGTGGGAGAGAAGAAATTCTATATATACCTCGTGGAAAAAAAAAGTTGATTAATCTCTAGTCGTGGTAGGTGTGCGCGGTGTGGCCTCGCCCATCGTCTTTGCAATAATAATATAATAATATATATATAATAGAATAAAAGCCCAGTTCACGTACAATATTTTACGTGCCTCTCGCCACTGCCGCTGTCGCCGCTATATATATAATAATAATAACAATAATATATATATATATATATATATATATATATATATATATATATATATATATATATATATATATATATAACGCTGTTCCCGTTTCCACACGCACAACCATCCTTTTCTCCGCTCTCCTTTACCCGCTAAGCGAATCGTCCCCGGAGTCCCTTTTACCCGAAGCACGGATAATCTTCTTATTTGCGCTGGTTTATTATTATTGCCGTTTTTCGTGGGGTTAGTGTCTCACTCACCTCATCTCTCGCACTAGTCGCAGCAGTATCGGTGGTGGACTAACCGAGATAATATTCCGGACGTGTCATCTTTTACTCTTACTTCCCCGAACGACGGCGCGTGAGTATAATAAAAGGCAAATTTTATTTGCTTTTTTCTCTTATGAAATCCATTTTATTCTTCCTCTCCGTCATCTTCGTCATAGTCTGCGGACGACGATGGCCGAATTTATACGTAAACCTAGGCAGCGAGGATGTTGGGACTACTAATGACGAAAATTCCTCTATATTTAATAACTAAATCACGTTAATTCGTTTCCCGTTAATTCACAAGCAAAAGTATTTGATTTTTTTTTATATTTTTGATTTTGATTTTCATGAAAATGTGTTAGTAAATTACATTCGTTTCGGTCGATTAGATTACTAAACCTGCATCGTGTGGTTCGCGTTTGATGATCAAAATTGATTGACTATACTTTCAATTTTAATATTTGATGACAGTAAAAATTAAGAAAAGTAATCAAAACATAATGTTATAGCTCGTTACACACTAATTAATAACAGTAAAGAATTGAAATGAAAATAATAGTTTTTAAACTATCGTGAAGAAATAAACATGTTGTTATCTCAACTGATTTCAACGCCACCAATAGATCACCTCAAAAGAACTGTTTAATTTGATATTCCCATAATAATAATACAAAAGTCGTTTGCAAAGCTATAGAAGTTCATATTATTTTGATTTAGTAGTAATAGTAGTATACATACACTTATGTTTATATGACTTTGGAATAATATATATAACATAAACATACGAGTTTTAGAGTGAATCAAATATCTATCAACGCAAATTAAAATATTATAATTACTATCACTTCGGGAAGTACAATATAGTTGCCATAATATCTAGGTCCGTCGACAACTCCCGTGGATAGTTAGCCTCAGGAGAAGGGGGAGACGCAAGTTTAATTGTTTGTAATAATGAACAAAAGTCAGGATGTGATGGCGCATGGGGTGCGTGTGGAGTTTAGCCGTCTGGCTAAAAACACGTGGTAGTAAAAACGAAATGTTAAACGTTCATTCGGGCAGACGTAATGCGTTTCGCGCCGTCGAAAACGTATTCACGGTCCCCGTTCTACCCACCAATCGCCACACCACCATCACACCGGTATATGCAAATATTTGTGTGCTTATCTCCACTCGTTCACCTCTCCCGTACTACACATCTTTTTTCACAACAACGCTACCACCGCTGCCACCGCAACCACCATCACCACCACCATTGGTCTTTTGCTCGCAGAGTGGGTCGTAATAATTCACAAACAGCCAACGACGCTATTTCATCGGCAGCACTAGATATAGGTATCCAGAAAATAATATGTATATACGTAGTCACAGTATTACCGACACGAAGAGAAAGTATAATATCAAAAACACACTCACATTTATATAGATATAATATGTATATTGTATATTATATATATATAAATTGTGACCGATGTTCGTATATAAATATATAATATGCAATAACTATACATACAGTCGCTGGTGATGCGGTGGTAGTGGTAGAGACAGCCTGTATGCGGTAGAGGTTCACAAAGGACTCGTGCGCAGATTTCGACGACTGCCTCTCTCAGCCTCTCTCTTTCACTCCATCTCTCTCACTCGATCTCGCTCACTCTTTCATCATAATATAATATTATCATTCCCACCCTCACCGCGATGCGTGTTTGACGTATACACCAACGTTCGTCGAGTATAAGTTTTTGCAGGGTACGGCGAAAGACCCTCTCGAGCAGCGTTATGCGACGTCGGTAATTGTTTTTTACTCGCGTGCCTTCACTTGCCACGCCACCTCCTCACAACACCACCGTCGACCACGTATTGTTATTTACTCCCCTCTCCAGCCCCTTCTCCAATAATGCCACTGAATCTCAATGTTCCTCTACATTCCGGAACCAAAAACTACCCTCCTCATAAACACCTCCACGGTTTAATCACTAGGTTCACGGGGTTGGGAGGGGGATGAGAAATAGGAGGAAAGTAGTTGTATGGTAAAAGTTTCTAGAGTGTCGTGCATGAGAGCGTTTCGGGACGGACAGAGAATAATTGTTCGGCAAAATGATAAAACGTCATTTTATACATCTAGGAATTAACTATTACGAAAAAACAGCTATTATACACACACATACGAGTATATTGTTATTGTAGGCGATAATGATATATTATATTACGATAAGGTTGGCTCTCGTTATATTTTCGTATATGCGATTGAATCACGACCATCGTTTCTGGCATATAATAAAGTGGTGTAAAATAATAAACAGAAACGTTGTTATAAAATGTTTGTTGGTCACATTGGCGAGGAACAAATATTATTTGTTATAATCAATATAATAAATAAACTGCGTATTATCAAGATCGGGGTAAAGTCTGACGAGCTGCACATCATTTTTTACGATCATGTAATATTATAATAAACAATATTTGTAAAGCTGTTATTATATATTAGTTAAAAGCTTGATGGCTAAAAAAATGCTTTTCATATATATAAATAGGTACATAACAATATAAAGTATTGCATTTTAATTTATTATACAACATTTATAATGGAACTTCCTCAAATATATAGATATTATTTTTCTTTAAAAAAAAAGGTGGAATTTAATTCGATTTAAATCGAGAATGAACATTGCAAAATGAGAAAACCTTCCGAAGATTGAAGAAAAAAAACAAAATATATTTCTAAAATGAAATATTGTACATTATATTTATATAATTTCATTACGCATGTTATATATTTTGTAACTATTAAATAAATATTAGGTGTACATTATTATCATGTTATTAATTATTTGTTGCTTAACAGTAGTTATTGAAGGTACCTATGATCTGCAACATCATGATGTAGAGATGTTTTGTGTATGTAAATTTATTGGTTACCACCAATAGTAAAAGGACCATAAAAATAAAAATAATATAGGGAGCCCATGGGAGTTTTATCAATGAACTTCGAGAAACCTAGTTCCTCTCTGGATTAGGATTCGTGAATGCATTGGAGGTTTGTGGTATAATATCGTAATACAGTAGGTAACTGCAAAGTCTAATATCCATTAGACTTTGCAGTTACTATATACTGGTCGTTTCCAGTGTAAAGTCGTGGTAGGTATTGCAATTGGAAAATCTAAAATCTATTTATTTATTATTCATCACAATACTTCATTTTGAGAGGGTGTCGTCTTTGTCTTTATTTTGGTTTTTTTTTTTTTTATTTGGTTGTTGTATGTTTTTCACGTGACACACTCATACAACGACACGTGCGCGTGCGCACAACGAAAAACAATAAAAATGGCTTTGCCACGGTCACATTCCATTTTTAGTAATCGATTGTGAAAGAGTAAAAGAATTGTGTATTAAACAAATAATTGCAATACCTTCGAGGAATGTATAGTAATTTTTTACAAACTTGTTCCGTCAATTTCTACGAACCCTTCACTCCGGGTGGGAAAAAGAAAATCGACGTAATAATATTATTGTACCTGCGTATCAGGTTACCATGAAGAAAACAAAACATTCATTTCTTCACTTCAACCTTAACTCGGGGGTAAAAACAATGAATCGTACGATTGATAATTTTATTTATATATGCGTTTATTATATATACATTTTAAAATCTTACCCAAAGTTCTTTGAATAAATCTTCATGATTGGTATTGGGCTGTATAAATAATATTATGCATTATATCTTTTTTCTTATTCGACATAGCGCCTATATGGATGTCGCAAAGCATTTGTTCATGATCGATTCAACAATGCACTAGAATATTGTAGTAATAATAAGACATTTTAATTCGTTTTATTCTATTAAATTAGGACCAACAGACACTCGAGGACATTGTTCTTGAATTTTCAAGTCTGACATTGACTTTTAAACCAGCCTCATACTTTGGAGTAAAAAAAAAATTTATATATATATCGTAATACTATTTTATTTGTGTAGCACAATGAAACCGCTGACGTACTAAATGAAACAAAAGCGTTTCTCTTAAAGTGAAATAAAAGATCTGCCACCAAAGCGCGTTACATTTCAAAAGCAATTTGTTCTGACATGGTTAAAGTGGGGATACGGTACCAAAAACAAAGTCTTTAAAAACCGTAGATCGATTTAGATGCTACATTATGTTCGTTTCGAATATTGTGTACCACTCATTTCCTATAGACAATTTTTAATTACGCCAAATATTGCAAATTACATGACACTTTTTCACAAATAATTTTCTATAGGACTGTGTAAATACACTTTGATTTTCATGTTTATAGTGACTATTACAATAATTTAAAAATAAAATGTTCGGTGTATGCATAAAAAAAATTTTAAATTATAATAAACTAATTTTTAAACGGCTGTCAGTGAGGGATCGATATATAAATATATTATTATCTCGTCACCATTAATTATAGAATTTTGAATATTTGTCATACGACATAATACCAGAACTACTGTATTCATTGCAGAGTGGAACAATTTTGTTATATGAATATGACGCAACGAGTCTGGGTTTGATTGTGACTTATTCACGTTTGTGTGTATATGTAAGCTGGTTCCTTATCGTGGAGATTTGTATTATAATACACATAGCACACATATTATAATATTTCTGTTAAAATCGACGACCTTGCATGATAAATCTACGACGTTAATACTACGAGAGATTATTAATATTATTACGAAACTGATTGGTTTCTCCAAAATAGTTTTGAATTCGTGATTTATTGCACGCTATATGGCTATAGTATAGTTGTATCATAGAAACTTGAGCGATGGAATGCCAGGATATACTTAAAGCTAATAAGTCACTAGGAATTACAATGCCATTGGAAATGCAGTATTTTAATAGTATATGTAACCGATTTTCATTTAGTTATAGATTTTGGTATTTCTAACAAGAGGTGAAATAGTTATCAACATTGATCTGTAAAAAAAAAACGAATTTTCTAAATTTATGAAATTCAATGAATGTTATTAAAAAATTAATTTAGTGGAATCAATTAATTAACTATCATAAAATTCAGAATATAATTTAATTGTTATAAAACATTTTATAAAATCAGACTGTTAAATTGTTTAATGTATATTTTACAAAAGATTTTACCAAAATGTATTACAACTAATAACTCAATGGATATTAAAATTAAAATAAATGTGAGAAATTAATGCATATAACTTATATTACTACAGATTTAATTTTTATTTGAATGGGTAATATGATGAAAGAAAGTGCAATGTACAAAAATAAATTATTTAGTTTAAAAATTCTTAAAATGATTTATAAGAATTCTTTTTAACAACATAAATATATGAATCACTTACTTGTATTTTAATTTAAAACTACAATGTTTGATTTCCTCACTTTTTGCCCTTTAAAAAATATAAATATGAAAATAATACTATAGTCAATGGAATTAGTGAAAGATTTTTAATCAATTTCAAGTTATCATTCCCAGTACCTACCTATCACGCTGTTTTTATAAAATAAAAACTATAACGATTATTAAAAGGATGAAAATCAAAAAATTTTCTCTTTACTCGAATAGTTCCTATATTTTTGTCACTTGTATTTTGCAATTTCATGAAAAACTTAAGAATTGTCAAAAATTATATTTTCAATTTTTCACTTTCGTATAACACATAATATGACTTACGGATGGTCTTTATATAATAAATTGAAAACAACCATTTTATCAAGAGTTACGTTAACGAAAAAAAAATTAACAAAAAGAAGGTCATGTCTTCCGAATAGTTACTATAGGAAATTATATTTATACCGCATTAGATTATATGCCAAATGGCCATCTCACAATATCAATAACATAGAATATTATATTATTATAGTGTATAAAGTTGTGTTTAATAATTTTTCTGCGATCCTATTCGTGATAATTTATTTTATATTAGTAGCGCGTGATATGCGATAATAAAAGTTATGACTTATAAAGAAAAACTCATGGAATATTTGAGGAAATAATAATAAGACGTGACATATCGACATCGTCACATTGCGCAGTAAATCTATAATATACGAATGTGGATACATCAAGTATGGTATAATAACTAACCACAAAATATGCTTTCATATACTATCATAATATTTTATGGATATTCAATTTCCAAAGTCACCAAATAACATATGTGTGTGTCCTGTACTTAAACAGAATGGTGATATTTAAAATCCTGCACCGAGATCATAAATATATTTATTACGATCGACGTAATTTTTTTTATACTAGATTCGAACGGATCGCTGGAAACATAAAACGATATTTACTCTGTACATATTGTAGTTGGAGGGTAATCGGGTTTGATGCTCAACAACCGTTTGGAGCTATACAGCGTGTACCTATAAATATGATAATAGGTATTGCACATTTTTGGTTCTATATTTATGTTTGTGTAGTTTTCAGTTTGAATGGATTTTTTTACAGTGAAAGAAGCAATTTATCCTTTTGCCATGCACTATAATATTTTCAATATGAATACTTTTTCTATAAGCATTGCACTTTTATTAATATATTTGAACATAACTAAAAATTAAATAAATTTTTACCCATCAGGTTTTGACGTAACAACAATAATTTTTACTGATAGCAGAAACTTCAGAATCTATTGTTATAATATAAAGTTATTTAGATGTTTATAGTATTATCATTCCAATTTGAATACACTTAGAATTAATTCATACCATTAATATTGCAGTAAAAAAATCATCTAAAAGTTCATAATTTACATAGTGATTTTATTATGCTCTTATGGATGTACGACTTGTTGAGTTAATTTTATTGAATACTTATCAAGAAAGAAAATTGCGGACATGTAACTTAATATACTTTCAAACAAATAAAAATATATAATTTAAGTTCTACAACTATAGTAACTATATGGATTTTAGTAGCAAATACAAAAAATTATCAAAAATTCAATCAAATTTCTATTATTTTTTAAATTATCGTTAGGTTATAATGTTGTTACATTAGTTTTCAGTGGTTATTCATAATGTGTGATTTGTGGTTATCTATTTCTTCTAATTTTTAAATTATTTCTTCAATCAGGTTTACTTTATTTAAAATTTGCGCGTTTATTCTTTTTCGTTAATTTGTAAGACGCAAGATATCTTATGATTAAAACATGGTTTGTATAGGGAAACACTAGTGTTATAAATTCAATAACTTAATATATTGGTTATATATTAGTATACACAATATTGTATAGGTAACCAATAATTGTTGCATACTCTTATATTTAGGGCTGCTCGGAAGTTAAAGCAACAAAAACAATAATTTCTAGCGCCTAAATATGCACATAAAACATTAATATAAGACTTATAAATAGCACTAAAAATTGGAAAATATGCAAAATAAAATTTTCAAACAATTTTTTTAATATGAAATTTAAGATGTATATATTTTTTTAGAACCTTTAGTTAGCAACTATTGCTGTTCAACAATTACAGATAAAAAAACCACTTAAGATATATTTATCCTACAGACTTAAAATGTTTTTTATAGAATATAGTAAATCTAAGAATTAGATACTTGGTCTGGCTCTGAAACATTTCCTGTAAACATTTTTATAATTTTTATAAAACCTTAAAGTATTAATGTCTAATTATTCATTTATTTACCTTAAGAATGACATTGAATTATAAGATTTTTTCTTATATTAGCAAATTTAAATGATCTATGGATATTTGAAAATAAAGTTTTGTTAGCAGAGAACGACCGCTCTACGTCGACGGAGGTCACAGGTGCGTACTTAAAAAATTCTATGTCGTTGCAATTCAGATCATCAGGAAGGTCATCTAGATTTTCGGGTTTCTTCACCAGTTAAAACTTTTGATATTTTTCTCAACGCCGAAAGACTCGAATTTTTTAGAACTGATTGAACTTTTTTTGAACAGCTTTTCCATTTGGATCACATGGAGTTTCAAAAGATTTTTGAATATCTTGAACTATTTTAATAGAATCCGATATTGGTACATATTTCTGTTGTATTTTTTCAATAGCCGATGTGAATTTGACAGAGTTTGATTTAATATACGTTAAATTGTTTTCTAATTGAGGTTTTATGATGCAGTCTTGAGCATCTTTAATACTAACTGCATCTTTTCTATCTAACATGAAAATAACAAGGAGCATCATTACAAAATTATCACAATAAAAACCGCTGCAGGGTAGCAGTGACTAGGTGAGAAATTTGGCTCTGGAGGTAAAATAAAGTTTAGATCTTCCGTTTTAAATAAAAGTAAATGACTACTGGCTTGTCTAAATATTTTTTTTTACACTTTAAATTACTTTATCTACTGCATTAAATTGAATTCTCACTTCTTATCTCACGTTATGAAGTCCATGTACGACGCATGTTACATGGATAATTTTTGAATAAAAACTTTTTAGAACTTTTTCTGCTTTAACCATGTAAGGTGCGGCGTCAGATAAGAATAAGTACGTTATCATGTTGAATAGCAGCTGGCCATAATAAACTCATCGATCAATCAAAAAGTTTGCTGAATATTGAGTAATTAGCTTTTTCTAATTCGTCTGAATTTAGTAAAAAAAGGTCACCTGCACAATTTTATCAAGATTGCCAACAATTGCATCTGCAATGTTACGCCCCTCTGCATCGATGATCTCATCGATACTGATCCAAATTTTTTTGTTTGAAATTTTTCTGCCTTATTTTATCCTTGGTTTCATTGTATATTTCGTCTAATATCCTTTTCGCAACGTGGACTCACACTGAACTTAATTTTTTGTATACATTTCCGAAAATGTTTTAAATGTTGGGTTCTCTAATTTTTTTTGAAGGAATTTTAGCGGGAAGAAGAGCCTCACACAAATCTTTGTTAATTGATAATTTTATAGTATAGTACTTGTCAATAACTGTTGTTTTTGAATTATTTGATGTTCATATCGGACGAGGCTTTCGGTATTTGTCACTTTTTAAATGTTGTGATATGTTAAAATTTTTATCTGAATTTAATTTAATTTCACTAACTTTATAAAATAATACACGTGAATCAATTAAGAAAATATAAGAACCAAATTCGTTTACATAAGTTTGGGGACGACTTAATAACTTTGCTTTACTTTAGGAATTTTTAAATCAATATAAAAACAATAAAAACACGAGTATTTGTACTACAGTTTACTGTGGAACACTAAAATAAAATTATCGTATTCAGTCATTAGTCCATAGTGAATATGACAGCGCGATAATACCTAAAACGAATCCGATGATAGTGCGATAGTACGACGTGACTGACATGGTTTCTAAAAATAAACGATTTATTGGAAACAATGGAAACTAACGGATGTGTCCAATTTAATTGACGATAACAACGGTCTAAGGCCATTTATTTCGGATGCGTACCATCTTAAAACATATCTCGTTCATATATTCGTAGGCGGCTGTTTGGTAAGTAATTTAGTTTTTCAACAATATGTGTTTATTTCCTTTATTATCTAAAACTATACCCATAAACAACATTTATAACCCCAAATTAATAAAATAGCTTCTATAATATGTATTTATGTATGTGAAAAAATACACTAAAAACTTAAATTAGCAACATAACAGTAAAAAAATTAAATATGCGATAAAAATAGCAAAATAAAATTTCATGTATGATATCAGAGAATTGTGAAAAATATTTGTATCTTACTTTGGAAGGTTAAGGACGAATCAAGAAAAATATGCATTTTTTAGAACTTCCAAGCCCTGCTTATGTCCATCTGACAGTATTTTTTATAATGCAATTTCGTACATCAGGATGGTCTGACTTATGATTCATGAAATTTATCTTGGGCCCACCTTAGAAAACATACATTGCAGATAAAATATTTAATAACTTAAAAATGTATATGAGCGTGATCGACTAAAATAACTATAATGTGATGGAAGGTGACAGCAGTCGTAATAAATATAATTTATTAAACGATTTTGTGGGGTTTCTTAGATAGCGTAATTGCTATTCCCAACAATAATTACTAACTACTCAGAAAATAATTATTCATTCCTTTTGTTGGCTGCTAGTGTTTATAATATAAATGTGTGAATTGGCCCGCCAACTGCACTTCCATGACGTATGTTGGAGTGCAATGTAGTAAACGGTATCTTATACGTTATACAACTGATATTTTCAACATTTTTAACAAATGAAAACAGCTACGATAAATAGATTTTTTTCTATCTCACGTATTAATTACAGTAGCGCACATCATGTAATTAGGATAATAAAATCGATTGCGCGTTCACTGTGAAATAGATTGTCTACTGTCTACTGTAAAGAGTACGTCGACCTTTTATAGCTGTCCATTAACCGAAGTTTCACTGTGTGTAATATAATAATGCATAAAATGAATGAATTAATATAATATATTATACAGTTGAATTAAGCGATCGCTGCTAATGACTGTTTGATGTATAACGCCGAGTAAAATCCCGTGGCCTTTGAATACGATCAGTCGAAATCGTGTGTATTTGTTTGTAGACGTTGGATATGCGGGTGGCCGTTTTCGACCGAACATTGTTTTTCGATTTCTTTGACAATAGCCTCCAACCACTACCTACCCTCGTGTCACCAACTATCAACCCCCTCCCCCTCCCTGGAGTATAATATAATAAAATTATTAATCGGGCGCTTACTGTTATATGAGCCACGTCATGGCCCACGTACACCATGATAATATACGTGATATACGTGATATACGTGACACATACTCATGCGTACACAACCATGAACATAATAAAACGATCGTAATTGTCCATGTCAGCGTTCGCATTCATTTTTCCTCGTTCAATCAATTATTTATCATACCGGACAATAAATGGGAAATTACAGATGAAATAGCAGTATACGGTTTGAAGCAATTGAAGGCTGAACGAAAAAAAAATTAAAAACAATGTAAACGGAGTAAAGTAGACAAAAAAAATATATATATATATATATATACTAGCTGATCCATGCATTTCATTGCCCGTTAAATGTACTAAATCTATATGATTCAAACTTTGTTCAATTCGTTATTTAATAATCGGTGTATTTGTTCAAAACTTATTTTAACTTTTCCGTTACCGTTTCTGATTCTCAGAAGTAAAATATTCTCAGGTAGGTAATCTATTACCTGTAGTAGATCGCGGACCTTATGCTGTTTGTACGTAAGTGTATGATTTAATTCTAAAGTATTAAATTTATAACAAGTTTGTCATTTTTATTTAATTTCACTAACGGTGGATTAATATGATCAATTAATACAAAATCTATGATTATGCTAGCAGTATATTTTTATACATATAAATATATAGCTGAATTCCCGACGTTTTCCAGGGAAAAAATAGTGATTTATACTGTAAGTGATAGCCGCTTTCATTCGTCCATTTTTTTCCTTTTGATAATGTTAATACGCATGTGCAGATGACAACTCTCTCTGTTTGATACATATAGGTAAAACTTTAACTGACGCATACGCATTAAAATAAAAAATACGACGAAAGAAAGCGGTGAATACAATATAATATCTAAATTGAAATGGGCTGACAACTAATAAAACTCATACCTCGCGTTTTATATTAAACTTTAAAAAAACTACGTTTTTTGAAAAGTAATTTTTATTATTTTGGAAAAATACTACATAACTACCAATTAACCAATATTTCTTTCTAAACAATATTATTAGTTTTTTCACCAAGGGCATATACCTATGTATAAGTTTTTTTCTGAGCTTACAAGGGAGCAAGCAACATAAAATTATACATGAGTGATGTAGGGATCACAGATGTCAATTCCTGCAATGTCCATTGTCTGTCGTTGTGCCTAATTATTAATTTACATAGCAAAACAAAGTTAAATAGGAAATGGGACAAGTTTAAATTCGAAGGGATACTCGTTTGTTATCATTGGTTTTCTTAGGATATATACAATTTGACGACTCGCTGAGCCGGTAAGAATTTCAGCTTCAATAAGGTTTTATTTAAAAGATAATATTTTTAATCTCGTTCCATTACACAATCTGAGAGCATTTAAATTTCACACGAGAATAATCGGCACACCAATTTTTAAATCAAGTTTGAGTGGAGAAAAACCTGATGGATTTAATGAGTTAAGAAATTGAGTTAGGTTATCTTTAGCTGTATCTTGATTAGTAAGTGTATCTATAGAAATATAGTTTTTTTTATCAGCTTCAAACATGGAAAGAACTTTTTCATTTATGATGATGTTGACGGTGTCGTTTTTAGGGGCCAAAATTGCACACTCACGGAACCATTCATTAGATTTATTGGAAAGATGTGCAATTTCTTTAAATTTTTAAATTTTTTTAACCGTTGGCCGTCGGACACGCTGGGTGGTCAGGATTAGATTGCAGTGATTGAGGAAATCCAGAATGATTTCCATGTTGCCAAGTCTACGTAACAGGCCATTTATAATTATTGATAACTCCTTTGTTTAATAAGTAAGAGAATCGATCAAATGCCATAAACCTTCTTCGCAATGAGCTCTTCAATTTTTTCAAAACGATCGGTTCAGTATTTTTCGAGAACATAGGCCTCAAAGGTTTTCATTTTCACATTTATATAATAGTTATATTTATAACAACGATATGCATTAAAAAAGCTAAGATTAGTTTACAGCAGTTTTATTTTTTTTTTAATAATTGTAGATCTTAAAAAAAAAACATATTATTACATAATATATTCAACGATCAAATGAAATAACATTTACAATAAGCTCATATAATCAACAAACCATTCATTCAATTTAAACGTGGTTTTATATGAACGAAAAGTTAGTTTGTATAATATGTAGAGGTAAGATTGAATTCTTGGTAACTACTATAATAATAATTCCACAGCAGTGCTTAACTGTGCGATAAACCAAATGTCAAAATACACATTAATTAAGTGTGATAATTAAATAATTTATACGAGTAAACTCTCTACAAAATTATTGAGTGCAAATAAACATATAATGTACGTCATAATTAATATAGTATTGTTTGATGTATCGTACTTATATATATATATAGTTAAGGATATTTTCGTTTGGAAAATTAATATTACGTATGGTTATAATACCATATTATTAAAACATGACAATTAATGTGCATTTGACCATAAGAGTATTAATAATTGTTCGAGAATCCATCAGTGTAATGTATCCGTACTGCGCAATGTATTCAATTTTTGGCGGTACAATTACAATATTTTTAATTTTATGTTTTATTAGAAAATAAACAATATATGCTAGTTAAGCACAATAAGTAAATATAATGATAAAATATACAGATGAAACATGAATTATTTGAGAAGGGAGGACATCCATTGATAGAACCAAATGCGATATTATTTTATGGCGGATTTATTCGAGTAAGTCTCTACACGATTTTTTGTTTCGGAGAGCTTATGGGGTTGCCATGGAGAGTTTAACATGAGAGTGATGACATTTTTGGGTATGTATGTGTAGAATATACACTGTAGATAATTTAGAATGAGATCTACAGTAGTGGTAAGAAATTAATTGGTTAACTGTTTTTATGTTAGATTTTCATACAGTGTCTCGTTGGATACATACCATGGTGCAGAAGTGACAAATCGGAGGGCTAATTACAATATTCAAGTAGATATCTTACTAAATTTTGTGTTAAATTTGAGTCTGAAAATATATCGACTTTCATTAAGTGTTTATATCGAAAACAAATATTTTAAGACTTCGATAACTTGAACTCTTATAATATGTAGTAAATTTAATCCTATATCTGCATAATAGTATGATTTTTAATGGTTGTTATTGTATTTTGTGTGTCATTTATAGCATTAAAATCGTATACAAATTTCATTTTATTTTACAAAGTATGTCCAACGTTACAATTCATTAATTCTGATATATGTAATAAATAAACATCAAACATTTCGTCAGTAATGATCATAATATTGAACTCAAACAATTATTTTAAATACGTAAAAATGTATCAATAATGTACCTATTTGTATAAATAAATATTTTTCAAGTACCTAAACCACACGAAAAATGTAGTTTATTCAATAAATAATATTCGTTTAGTACGCAACTGTGTGTTTATCACTTGTGCACTTATATATCTACACTCGTACTCTTAATAATATAATAATCTCTTTAAATTTCCTTTGCATGACCCCTAAAAACGATTAAGTGAGGTAAATAATAAAATAGTCAGGATCTCTAACACGAACGAGTGACGACTAAACTAAAGGACGTGTAATCGTCTTCATGGCTACTTACTGGCTAAATGCTAGTACCTATACATATATATTACATATTTTGATACTATAACATTTTTGATGTTCTAAAATTTACTATGCAACCATGATACTGATGTCATAAGCGTCTGACGTGTATAATCATAGTTTTTCATGATATTTTATACACACAAATTCCTGATATCGTATTAATATTGTATACTCTATAAACTATGATATCATGCAATATAGTTTAAAATTATATATTAAATTACAAATGTAACATCTGATGGTCAATTCGACGAATGCAGGCGTGTATAAATCGGCAACGACACCGCAGACGCTCGGTGAGGGATGTTTTCTAACTATTAATTCCTTATTTCCGGATAGTCTCAAGAGACGTATTAACCCTTTCTCTGAATAAGCTTTAATAATTTTCCCTACATAGACGAGAGATGCATCGATTTCTCGGCTGCGCAAAACGTTTCCGCTACCGTTTATTACTCGCTCCCTGTCGAACGGCAGTTCCACTACCACATACAATCGCGTATGTATAATATATACGTATATTATACAATATACATATATATATATATAATATATATATATATATATAAATTATCCCGATCCAGAAGACTTTTTTAGTCTCTTAAATCACTCGGAAAACGATATTTTTTTTTCACTTCCGGACGCATGCGAAACGCTTTTTTGGTCACTGAAACCCAGACCGGAAATTTATTGCTACCAAGAAAACCGAGTTATTGTTTAATAGTCGTATATCATGAACAACTTTTAACGGCGGCGGCGACGGCATTTTTCTTTCACAGTATTTTTTTCCTTTCCTTCTTTCTTTGCTAGTAGTTGCACGTGTTTGCGTTGAATTATCGTACAACGCCTAAATATTTAAATACCCTATAAATGTGCGTATAGTGTACACCAAAAATATTGTTTAGTTCCACCGCAGAATTATACGCATGCAGTAGCGGTAAGATAGTTGGGCTCGACGTCGTAATATTATTATTAAAGTATCTTTGGTAATAGTCTCTATATCAATCCAGAAATAGTCGTCCGCTCGTACCATGGATGTACGACGAATGTTTTGCATCATTAACGAATCAAATGTAAATTCAATGTTGTATTATTAGAACCAAGTTGGTTGAATTCATATCACTCGTACACTCGTATTTTTGTGTAGGTACCTAGCTAATTAAAACGAACCAAAGTGCATATTTCTGATTTGTATTTTGTATTTAATTTTACGAATTATACAACGAACTTAACACAAATATTTCAAACGATCAATGTAAAACGATCTTATATTTTAGTAAACTGTATATGGTGATTTGTAATGCATTAAATCGTCGTTGTTTTTATTTCCATAATATATTAATAAAAACTGTTTTATTCCAAGTTCCATTACATACTGTTACAAAAAACATGATTGGTACAACGTTTTTCTACCATATTTTTATGTAAGCTTGATAGGAAAATCCAAACCAACCGTATTTCTACATAACAATTTAATATTTGCAATTTCTTATGAAAGCTCAAGCGTGGGTACCTAACAATTATTGGCAATCAAAGTGGCACACGCTATGCGAGAGCATAATATTATATTTTTCATGTACAAATACATAACATTTACGTAATTAATAGAATTATGGAGAAAATATTGAGGTTTCAATTCCTGTATCAGCAGAAAAATAATACAATTATGATTTACTATCTAGTATCTGGATTATAATACATAGTTACCTGATTAGACATCATATCATTATGAGATGTGATTGCGCACATTCAACAAACATAGTATGTTATTACCAAATTGGAGTATGAAATATTTAGCTACAAATAAATAGGTACCTACCCACAAGAATCTTTTTGACCATTGCAAATGAGTCAAACGTATTTTTATTTTACAGAAATCTTTTACGAAACGACATCCCTGGGCCTTGTAATTACTTAGTTGTTAAACTTGTTTATAAGCTTTTTGGTAAAAGTTGCTGATATTTATATCTAGAGATTTATAAATTCTTGAATATTATCATTATACACTGAATTGTACATTCTACGTGTATAATTAAGATCAAGTTTCAATATTCTATGTAAAATGTGTAATTTGTATCGTACTTCAAACAAACAGATACAAATTATTTTTAATTAAACTGAGATATCTGTGTCACAAAAAAGTTACCTACAAATTTATTATGAACGATCACAATATGTAAATTTAAATTTGTCTAAGTCTTTAAAAAAAAGATAGATTTTTTTTTAGTTTTACATTAATTAATCGATTTTATTTATTGTTTTGAATTAAACCTCTTTGGTCTATAGAGAGCATTATTTTCTTAAATAAACCAAATCTCTAATACAAAATAATTTTATGAGTTGATATTATTTTCCTTTTATAAATTATGAACTATAATAAAATAAGAACCACATAACAATACTAAAAAACAAATAATTTATGTTTGTAAGCTATTATAAGTATTGTTATTATTATGAATATTTTCTTTTTTGAATAAGTACTTACAATATTTAAATAAACCTTCAAAAACATAACACATTTTTTCATTTGAAATTATAGTACTACATTACTATAATATAATGTAACTTAGGTTTTCATTGAAAATAATTTCATACTTTATTTAACCACTTGAGTGTTTGGTAATTTAATACCAAAATATGCAAACTAAAAAGATTGTCATGTAATAACTCGAAATTAGAACATAAATTTCTCCGGAGTGGTATATCGCATATATTTTATCCTTTCTTATATTCATATAATATAATTACTATAGAAGTGCTACTTATTTTAGTGTATTAGGGTATACATTTCTATAATTGAGAAATCTAGAAATTCAACAAAATATGTTCAACAATATATCAACTGATGTAGTTCTACTAACACGTGGTCATTTCCATTATAACTAAAAAAGTTTATCACAATCTATACACATATTCATCATTATTAATTATCCATAGATTATCATAAATGAATTGCAATTTAGTTTATTTATGTTTAATAGATTATTCTATTTTTAGTGGTCAGTTTACTTAAACTCAATACCAACCGCAAAGTTGTCATTCATTCGATTTACGAGACTTTCAGCCGGACGAAAAAAAGGAAGGTAGTAAACACTTTCGACACGTCCACTCCATTTACAGAAAAACGTAAAAGTTATTAAAGGCTATATCGACAAACGCTACGATTGCTCGCGTGTGTATCTAGTCTTTCGAAAACGGAAATTTGGAATTGGATGGCTAGTACGAAATTGGACTGGAAAAATGTGAAGGAATAGAGATGACCGCGCGGTGAAAACGAAGACGTTGCAAATAGACTTACTGTAGTAAATTGGCGTACGTGAAAAGCTGTCCTTTTTTTCTTTAAAAAAAAGAAAAGAAAAAAGAAAATGCGAAGTGTTTGAGAAAGATTTTAATCTGAAGTCCATTGCTTTTATTTCTGCCGAGTTTGTATTTAATAGCACCAATTTCACATCGAAAAAACTTTATTTTCTTGTTATTTGGCCTTTCACAATATATTGTTATTCACACAATTTAGATCAAATTAAATAAGTTATAAATCTATTGATCTATCGTCATTAAATGAATACAGTTCCAATAAAAATCAAATAGAATAAATTATTATACAGACTAAACATATTATAAAGTTTAAGATGTCCATCATAAAATTAGAATATAAAGAACTATTTATTTCAATATATTCGAATGATTTTTTTGCCTAATTTATAAATGAAGAAAATATAATAAATCTAGAAAAACTCTTAAACATAAAATAATAAATTATTAAATGTTCTAAAATGTATTTTAGATAAAAAAAAATATAAAAAATATAACACATTGTAATTAATTTATGCGTTTTTTATGGGTGGAGAGAAGGTATAGAAAGCTAGGTTAATAATAATATCATTGCAGCACTTGAGAATGTGATGGAGAGTAACTTAAAAATGTTACTTGTTATTGTAACAAAATAATTTTTAAGTAAAATTTTATGTTTTATTAAATTTCAATTGAATTAAATTGGATTTTTAATTATTTTTGTGTAATATAAAATTCATTCCTTAATTTGTTTTCATTTACTTTAAGAACCAATTGAAAATGTATGTAAATATATCGTATAAGTATGATTTCTGACCAGTGATATTTTTGTAGTAGAAATAAAATGTGAATAGTTTTATTTTGATAAGTCAGAAATTCCACATCATAAAAAAAAATTTAATGTTAAGAGTAAAATATTTTCTGGTTATTAAATGAACATTTTATAATTTATTATTGTTAATTATAAATTATTATTATAACTTAAATTTAGTGTATTGACAACATAATTAATCCCAAATAATATGTTTGAAAGTCTAAATTACAAAATCAAAATATTATATTATAATTTGGTTAAATAATAGTAATAATTATAATTATAAAAACAACAATAACATAAAAATAGTTTAATCACAATTTTTAAAGTTAATTTATAATGTTATTTAATTACCACAAAAATAATTATATATATTTCCCAACACTGCATCCAGGTATAAATGCACCAGAATCCGCATAGTCCGTCGTTGTTTTTATAACGTTAAAACGAAACTGTTTTTTCGTTATTTATATTTTTATATGAATATGATCTTTTTATTGCAATTTTTTTCCATTACTTGATTATAAAACACAATATTTATTAATGTGGATACATATTTAAGTGAATATGAAGTATATGAAATCGCTTATTTACTTTATATCGTTATACTCTAAATTACTAGTCATCAATTTTTTTTTCTAATACCTACCTATATGATCCATAAAACGTTAGTATTTAAACTACTTAAGGTATTGTATTTGGTCGATTTTTATAAATTTCAGTAAGGGATATAGATATATTTTAACAGTAGTCTTTTACATGAATAAAAAATGCCATCAAATACTTCTGTCGTCAGGTAAAGGAACCGTATTTAATATACGAAAAATAGAAACCACAAAAAGTTGCTTTTATTTTTCAAACAGGTTATATTGCATTTATTATTTATCTATAGCGAAGTTTGCGGCTGTCGTTGGTAGAAAATCTCGAGAAACGTAAATATTATTTTTGTCGATTCCATTGTGATGCATTCAAGAGTCAAATTGAAGGTGAATAAAGTTATAATAATAATTTATGTTCGGCTTAAAAAATGTTCAGTTGTCTATTATTCTACTATCATTATTATTTACATTTTTTTTGTTTTTAAGACCAATCCTTCTTTTAAATCATTCAAAAATATTATATGATTACTGTCGCTGTAACAAATTTTATGTGAACCAAAATTTTAATGGCTTTTGTTATAAGATTCATGAAGTAAAGATATTATGAATTTAGTCAAAACTATTACAATTAATACGTGAAATAAAACTAATAATATAATGTTATATTAAATATTTTAAATCAACATTTTATTACTCCAATTGTCAAAATGTATCTTAACACCTGTCCGTTAATCAAAACAAAAAATATACATAAATGTATATGCCATATAAATCCATTACCTACTCTGTAAGAACTATTAAAATGTATCTGTTTATTACAGTTAAATTGAATTTATTTTTTTATGTGAAAAATTGTGAACTTTTTTCCTTGAAACGAATTATTAAAATCACTAATAAAGAAAATGTTTGATTGAATTTAGATGACTAAAATAAAATATATTTACACGACGGGTAAACCACTATTAAATATTTTGTTCCTAGTTTCGTACATAAGATTACCTATGTATCCTATTAAAACCTTAGCAGAGATTGAATACTAAATACTTAAGTCTTAAGGTATATTATATGATTCTGAGATCACGAAATGCTGCAATGCATACTGAACCATACTATAATAATTATATTTACTAGGATACATTTAAAAAAAAATATCTGAAAAATTGTATTCTTCGAAAAAACACACAGTTTGGATATTAAGTCTCGATCAAGTACTCTGAAGTTATTGTTATAATAACCGTTAGGTACTATACGTCAGATTTAGACTGCAATATGATTTGAATATAATATGTTTTATACCTACTTAATGATTGACTTAGTTGTAAGAGATTTGATTCGTTTTAACATAAAATGATCCTTCGTCGAAGGTAAATCATAAAATTATTCAAACTATGAGATAATTATTATCATTGAGAATCTTCTTATAAATATATCTTAACAATATAAATACGTACCAAACATTAAGAAAATATTATTTTAAATAAAACACCTGCTCTCTTATTTCCTATTACAGTGCGCGTGCATTTAAATCTTTTTCCTCACGAACAATAATGGTGTTATATAAATCTATTTAATTAAAAAAATAAAACAAAAACGATTTATAATATAATAAGCTATAATCCTACATATTAATTTCGGTTCACTGTTTATTATTACCTATAATAAATTTAATTTAAAATACCGTACACTTATTACTAAATATTTGTAGAAAAAAAAAATGAATAATACCGAACAGTATGTCCTTCTATTTTAATACTATAAATATTTTACTCGGACATAAAATTAAAAGAAACTTATACTCCCCAGAGATTCATTAGTATAAAAATAACCCTAACGTATGATTTGCGTACACGCAATTCATCCGTTATTAGTGTTTTATATTTATTAAAATAAACATGGAATTTTATTTAATGTAAATAGCCAATAATTATTTTCTTTGGTCAGATAAAATATGCATAATTCTAGTGTATGTGGAAGAAAATGTTTTTGATTTTTTAACACTGATAAAATAATTTTTATTACTAAAATAATTTTCTTTCAGTAAATTATTGGTTAGGCAGCTAAATTATTATTATTATTTTATTTGTTATAATAAACATGTAGTTAATAAATAAAAATATATTTTTGTGTGATACAAAAAGCTTGTATATGAATTTTAATTGGATGCCTAGTTAATATTTACAATGTTTATTGATGGTATATTAAACATATTTTTAAAGGAATAAATTGCGTTAGTTTTTATGTACAACATGCATATTATGTTACTTCCATATTATCTTGTAATGTGTATATGTTCTAAAACTTATAAGTTTTTTTTAAATTTTTATAATATCAAGTACCTACACTACCTTCAATACTATTTTTTTTTTCTGGGCAACATATTATATTTGTTGTATAATAGATCTTAAGTGTAGTACACGATGAGTTTTTTTTTCAAACAATATATTTTATTCTATAACATAATATTATATATACCTGATTACTGAAAAAGCATTACATTTATCATTTTAATCAGTTATTCAATTATTGTATTTCAGATTCTTGAAATTCTAAAGTATACTTAAAAATCATATTTTCAAATGCTTAAATATTGTAAATATTGTCTATGTCATTTAAGAAGTGTGTCATCCTGTAAAATACAAACTTCCTTTTATCAAATGAAAACCTACTTTTATAACTGTATAACTATAGACGAATTTTTTTTTAAATTTATATTTCTAGTTACCTTACTAATTTATTAATTTGACTTGTAACCGTGAACAGATTAAATACTGTAATTTTGCTTAGTAGGTATACATAATATACTGAAAGAAACAAAATTTTGTTTTTCTAAAAGTATTTTAAGTTCAGGCTTAATAATAAATGAGTGTATTATTAAAATGAGGCAAAATAACTATAATATAAAATATAAAATAAATATATATGTTATATAAACATTCATATTGTATAATTTACATATCAATAAAAAAAAAAAAAAAAATGTTTTTTCAATAAGCTGAAATAATAATTCGGTAAAACAATTATTACTGTAAATATTTTTAATCAAAATAACTACAACAAAAACAAGTTATTAATTCGACTCATAAATTAAATGTTGACATAAAATGTATTTCATATTTAAAGTAACGAAACGTGAAGACTATATTACCTATATTAGTATATTACATACATATAAATTACGATCGTAAAGATTTTTATTTTTCTGAGTATAGCAAATGTTATCAACTACAAAGGGTCATAAACTTTTTGTTGGGGTAATATTTAGGATATTAGTATTTTTGGTAAGTTTATTTATCCATCTATGCATTATTCTCTGCCACGGGTGGTAGACAATATTGGAAGTATAAATTACTTTTAACATAAAGAGTAGACGTTTAATTTTCTACAGAGATGCTTTTGTAGATCTCAATGATTTCCATTTATCACCAAAAATTCGATAAAATTCGAAAAACTTTACGAAACGGTAAAATAACATTATTCCGAGGGTCGATTGGATATTTAAACCATCAGTCCATCAGTTAATTTCCCTAATTCATCCCTAAGGGTGCAGTTTCGGTTAAGCGCAATCGGTTACCGTACGGCTGGTGATTTTTTTTTAGTATCTCAATTTAAAATAAATAAAAAAAATCTCTCAATAATACAAATGGAACTTTTTGTTTGTATTTTTTTTTTCCAAGTGATTCATATCTGACACGTTTACCTTTTTTCGTGTACCGAGGTAAGGCCCACGGGAACGCATCGACTTTTGTATAATCCGTCTTATTTTCCAAGAGTCCCATAGCGCTAGGCCCCACCCCTCCTCAGCATCCTCACTTGACGTACACCCCCGAGATTTGCCTCCCCCGAAATTATCTCCAGGTATGCGTTGCTGGTCAAACAAACCTCCACGCTTATTTCATTTAAAAGCTTTAGCGTCGCCAGCAGTCTCCCACGCCCCACCAGTCATCCAGGCCCGTGTATTTTGTTCAAGTGAGCAGAAATGCACGTACGCGATAGTCGTTGAAGAAAATTAGGTACTTAGGACTTCCGCGTTTCGGTCATGATAGTTAGTTGCGACAATACAACGTGAAGAATAAAAACAAATCAAGTTTTCTATGATTGGTATAATATACTTTGACCGTAGTGATGGTAATAGAATTCAATATATGTGCACGATGCGCCCACCATTTCCCCGACATATTATAAAACGTAACGACTGTAATCATCATAGGTATAAACGTCTAGCAGTTGTTCCTCAATATTGTCAAACTAAAGAACTAGATTTTAATTAAACATTGATTTATTGTCTTGTGCACAACATAATTTGCAAGCAAACTATATCTGAGAAAATAATAAAAACCAATTTGTCGTTTTGTTTAATATATAATAAAAATATATGCTCATCTTAAGAATACGAATTAATTAGATAATAGTTCAATAAATACTTGATAGTCACATGCAGCTTTGGATTTTTTTAAATTTAAGTATCCGTGATAAAATTGCATAGGATAATTAAAGAAAAACAAAACCTAATTACTGGTCAAGTGTCACTGCTGGGAACTTTCATATTCTATAATTAATGATATTTTATATTACGACACTTATTCATTATTCATTGAATGTATAGACTGTAGATATACTATTTTAAATAAATTAAATTGCATAGTAGGGTTTAAAAAAAAAAACCGTTAACGAAACGTCAAATTAATTACTATAACAATAATTTGAATTATAACAGTTGCTCATTGACGGTTAACAATATAAAATGAATGCGAATAAGCGATATCGTCAGAACTTTTTTTCCTTACAAGATTGCGATATGTTTTCTTCCATGCAACGTTGCTGTATTATTTTGTGTTTGAGGTGTATTTATTTATTTATAAAGGTTATTACGTAACATATAATATACATTATTTAATATTCGTTTACATGACGTAATATCGATTGGGAATCGTTTTCAGAATTGCTGATTAATATTGATATAATTTTATAATTTTGAATAATTTCAAGAAACTAAGCTAAGAAATATTTTATTATTGCATACTTAGTCATAAAACAGTTTTATAAGACTGATACCTATATTATGTAATTCGTTGGAATAAATAAGTAAATTGTTGTTATGAGTACTGATTGAGTAGGGACCTACTGCAGAGTATCATAAGAAAAAAATGAATAAATAATATTAATTCAAAATTCAAATTAAGCTTGGTCAACACAAATAAACAACATTGAAAATACAAATTACATCAACCAACAGAATTTGCGTGGATTTCGAAACAAACACCTGAGTAAGTCATGCTTGGAAAATGGGTAGAAAGTTTTCATTATACCCATGTGGAAATATCCAGCTGTTTGTAGATTTATATCG
The DNA here is from genome assembly GCF_037042655.1 of Diuraphis noxia. Taxonomy (NCBI): domain Eukaryota; kingdom Metazoa; phylum Arthropoda; class Insecta; order Hemiptera; family Aphididae; genus Diuraphis; species Diuraphis noxia. Next base: position 57,365,232 of record NW_028301711.1, read on the forward strand.
AAACTATGTTAACTTGATAACTTTTTGATCATTGATATTTCGATATTTACAACTGCGTGAACTAAGACGCAAATACACATATAATCTTATTTATTTTAATGTATGTTCAATGTTTTTGTTCATCGATGTGTTCAAAATGTATCGAAGAACAATAAGAAATATTTGTACTATACCTACCAGTAGATATGAGAAATATTCATGTATAAATTATTGTGAAGAATATTGAAGATAACCAAAACGTATTAGAAAAATTGCTTACTCAATTGGAATAACCAATAAGTGTTATAAAAACTATAAAATATATAATAAATTCATTTTCAACAAAATATGTTCCTTTAAAATTATCTAAATGTCTCGTGATTAAGTAAAAGATAAGAACTTTATTGTGTGAATCTTTTTTAATTTCTTTTTTCAAAAGTTATAATGGTCAGAAGTTCAGTTTTAGTTATAAATTAACACCAAGATAATAGCATTTAAGACCGTGAAATATAAATATACTGCGCATTGTAGTTGTTACAAATTATTTTGTTTGCTCAACATAAAATTAAGATCAATAAAATGCATACCCTAAGTAGTATACATTATTATTAGGTATAGATACAACTTATAGTCAGTGTTTAAAAATTATTATGCTTAAAGCAATTCAGGAAAAATGCAGTAATCCTTTTTTTTTATCAGTACAATACCGATGATGATCCACTTGTTAAAAAAAAAAAAAAAAAATGATAATAATAATAAATAATTTTTGAATACATATTATAAATTATTTAAGAATTTAATATCATATATTTGCATTTTTTCAGTATTATGTTTATTCCATCTTTAGGCTGTGTTGTCTTACAGATCATAAAAATACTATTTAATTAATTATAATAGTTTTGACATAATATAGAATTTATAGTACTACAGAAGTAAAAATTAATTTTTTGAATGGACCAACCGGACTTATTTATAAATTGTCTTATCAATTGATATATGCATGTTTTAGAATTTCTATATAGCTATTCTTTTCGATTCAATTTGTCTGTAGAACGGTGAAACAAACTAAGACATAAAGCGAGAACTAATAATTATTATAATTATAGTTTTTATAGTAATAATATTAGTTGTATATTTCATTTAATAACAATATGTAGGTAATTATAATAACATAATATTATAAGCTGAAATATATTATTATAGTCACAAAGTAAAGTTAGTTTGATGGTGATGGACGATGTCAAGGGACGAAAAGGTCGAGACAAATAATTAAATCCGATTGTTTGGTGTGATGGGGCTAAACCTTGAGAATACGTTGTACGATAATAATATTATACGAGTAACAACAAAGTAAATAATAACGCGAAACCTGCAATATTATTATAACGTCCGTGTAATCCAAAATCCATTGAAATTAGCTTTTTGGTACCGATCGACATGGGTACCCTGTGATAAAAGCAATTTATACCCATCGAGTACCTGTATCTTCAGGTTTGTTCCGTGACACCACTCCTTCTCTCCATCTCTCGGAACACGAATGAATCAGTTTTATTTTAACTCTGATCAAAATATTTATACCCTATAGTTCCTAGAAAAATTAAAAATTATATTTCAACTGGTTATATGCATTAATATACTGCACCCAGGCTCGGAAAGAGATTCAATAGGAAATTCCAGACTGGTTGGATCTAGAAATCGAGCTTCCTCGATATATGTATAATATATATATATATGTCGCATCCACTTAGTGTAATCGTATTTTTCATGAAATGGATATCCATTTCATGAACTACGATCATATCGTGTAAGTCAAATTTTAGTTCATGAAATGAAAACTCTTATTTTACACTTTGTGTAATATTTTAAATTAATTACATCAATAATAGCTAATTTTTAGTGAAATTGAAATCTTTAAATACTACATATTATATTAAACTCTTATTTTTTATGAAAAAATACAATCAGATTATTATTATATAGCAACTATATATAATAATATAATTACCTTTATATTATAACTTTTCTTGAAATCGAAATTTTTAAATACTAAATATTAAATTAATAAACTCTGATTTGTTATGAAAAAATAAAATCAGTTTAAATTAAGTTTACTTTTTAATCTATTACATCATTATAATTATTTATAATAATAATAAAAATAAAAATAAATTATATAAATATAAATAAATATAATAATCATCATAGTAATATTATTTATATAAATAATAAATTATTACTTATTTTTACAAATATTAGTGTTATGGCAACGACTGTTACACTTTACAGAAGCTTTAAAACAAGCACATAGTTTTAATTCACATTGGCGTTTACAAGTACAACTTAAAAAATCTTGCCCCCCAGAAATATGAGAAACTGTTTCACATAATGTGGGTTCTTTATCATTATTAACTTCAGTAGTTTAAAAAAAATTAAATGTCGCGGGTTTCAAACTTGCTGAATTTTACCACCCTTTTACTAAACCATATTGAGTTCCGAGTTGGTGAAGTTTATGTTTGTTCTGATTAACAATAACTGCAATTACATTTTTTAAACTTTGGTTGAATTTAGAGATTTTAGAATTTTTTAAAATTTTAAGATTTCAATTTCACAAAAAGTTATCTATTGATGTAATTAATTTAAAATATTACACAAAGTGTAAAATAAGAGTTTTCATTTCATGAAATGGATAAAATATATGCCCATTTCATGAACTAAAATTTGACTTACACGATATGATCGTAGTTCATGAAATGGATATCCATTTCATGAAAAATACGATTACACTAAGTGGATTCAACATATATATGCGATATATTCTAGAAATATAGAATTTCTATATAATGGTTGTTTGAGTTTAATATATTTGTGGTTAATTCAATTAATATAAATATTTTTTGTGGCAAGTTAAAATTTTTGGGAAATAATACAAAATAATTATAATAAGTTTTGTGTAAAGATAATTGAGACAAATATAAATTCCTGTGACCCCGGTTCAATCTTGGGGGAAGACATGAATCAGATTACACCCAAAGTTTACCTTTTGGTTTCCACTAATCAATTGCTACATGATAATAATATCATACAGGTATATTATATCCTATTAAATAGGAAACTTCCAATTCATGATTATTTTATATGATTAAATTCAAAAATACAAATTAATGTGTTTGAAATGCTAAAAAAACATACAGTAGGTATTGATCAACAAGAATAATTTTAATTTATATAAATAGAAATTGATAATGGTATTAATTGAATATATTGTATATTATTTAAGTAACATAATTATGTATCTATACGTTTTATTAATTTTATTTATAAATAACAAGGTTACAAACAAATTGTGCTTATAATATTTTATAAAATGGTTTTACATGACATTTTTCACAGCTTATTCATCGATATTAACAATAATCAATAATATCGTTTGTTAGTTATGATAATAACTAAGGTAACCGTTTCAATATATATATAAAAAAAAAATGTATTAAATGGTTGATAAATTGTTGTTATCGTTTATAGAGAAATATCTAGGCATGTGTGAAAGCCGCAAAAACTACATTTAGGCGAAAACAAGGACGTCGTTTATGCACAGGTGGTTGACTACGCCATCGAAGATAATTTCATAGAATAATTGTAATATACGTCGTAAACTAGAATATTCTGTCATTGTGTGTACCTGATCCAATAGTCTATTTATTTACAGATCACATACCCATAATATCGGTCAAACGATGGGGTACCGGTCGAATGGCCTGAGATGGAAATTCATCTAATTCGTTTGATATCCAAATAATACGGTAGAACGGAAATGAAAAAAAAAGAAATGAAACAATCACCGCAGTTGATTTTTGTGGAAAACAACTACACTTCTCCCTATCCTCCTTCTCCTGCCTATTTTCGAAATAGCGTTTTATGCATTTTGTTTTCTAGGTTTTTAAATGTCGCCGCTGTGACCGCTGGTTTTGTGTAGCGGTATTATTCATTATTTTTTTCTTCGCAGTTCTCGGACCTATTCCGAGTTTAGATGAGCAATTAAAAATCTATCTCGGAAAAGCAAACGACTCATCGTCTTGGTTTTAATTATTTTTGAACTCAACCTTCGGCTTAATGTTTTAATAATAATCTTATCCTCTCGAATATTTATGGTCAACGTTGCCTATTTCATATTTTTGTTTTATTTTTTATTTTGTTCATCCGTAACCCTCTCCACGGTCGGATGGTCGGTGGTGTTTAATTTCTTTTTTTCCGGTACCATACGACTGCACGGCGGCGATGGAAATACGCTTGCAAAAAGTTTACAAAACAGTTTTAGGTGGTAGCGGACAGAGTTATCGCACAAATTACAAACAAATTAAATTAAATTTTTTTTTTAGTTTTTTAATCTCTGGTGAATACAAATACAGTAATAACGATAATGATAATAATAACAATACGTCATAAATTTAAAAATAAACTTATTTACACAATAATAATAATAATAATAATAATAATATCTATAAATTATACTTCTATTTTAACGTTCATAAATTATGTCATTTGATTTAGTCAATTATTTTATGAACTTAGTTATTTTTTGTATATTAGATGAATTTGAAATATTTTAACTCTAAAGAAAATATATGGCAAATAATGCATACTTACTGTTTTCATGATTTATATTATATTTTAATGTACCTTCCTACTTATAATTTTGAACTTTTTATTATACAAACCGATATAATATATTTTATAATTAAAAAGTTGTGTCTAAAAAAATATTATTAACTCAAAACATCCAGAAGTACTCTTGAATCAAATTTTACATTTTAATATATGTATATTTTTAGTGTCTGTCTGAGTGTCGTGAATTGATAACGAACATCATAATAATTATGCAAGTTAAAAAAGACTTTGAATTTTTATATTTTGTAAGATTTGAATAATTCTATTTTTGGTATAAATAAATTGTATGAAAAGGTAAAAATATAATACCTATAACATAAGTTTGAAATAATAGATGACTCATTTTTAATGAATTCGACATTTTTTACAGCTACACTTCACTATTTGTTTACGAAAAAAAAAAAATTAACGCATGATGAAACGATTAAAAAATATCTTTAATTTAAATATATTATTGAATTATGTACTCTTCAATCCTACTTATTGTAAAAATGAAGTACATCATAATGTTAATAGATAAAAGAATATAACAGTTGTATTACATAAATATTACAATTTTTAATTTTAGTTTATAATAGTATTATAACTATACAAATTAAGAACTATGTTTTATGTTAAAAGAATTCAAAATGATTTTAAGATGATATCAGTTCAGAGCATCTAAAGCACAGTGAACTATATACAATTTTGAACTTAGATATTATGTGTATAAATATGAGAATATTAAATTGTTTTGTTTTATATTTTATCGTATGTTATTATAAATTACATAATTCACTAAAATATATAAAATAATAGTTCATAGTAATTAGTGCGCAACTGCTTTTTTTTTTTTTATCCAAAAGGAAATTATTTTTTATTTACATCTAACCTTAATGAATTTTAAGAGCTGTTCTTAAAAGTGTATAATAGTTAAAATCGATTAAAAACTTGAAACAATAGTATACGTGTAATTTAATACTTTATACACATGCCAGCTAATCTTAATATAACCTACCAATCGTAATTTTTAAATTAGATAATTTAAAATAATAAAACTTACAACTTCACTTATTATGAATCACACGTAAAAAATCTGAGATTATGGAAGTAATAATTTTTTTTTGAAAGAATAACTTTATTATTTTATACTTAATAGATTACAATAATATATTGTATCATTATAGATAAGATAAAAAAATAATTGTATAACATTTCCAAAGGAGAGGTGGGGAGCAAGACCCCTTAGTCTTTCCTCATAAATTTGCACTAACTAATTATTAATTATAAAAAAACATAGTGACTAAATGTTTTAGTTGTTTAAGTGGTAAGCATCATATTGAACACAAGGTTCAATAAAAGTAAAAGTAATAAATACACAAGCCAGACTACTGATGTGAGATAGAAATTTTGTACGCTACAAATATAATTAAATGTCAAATTATTTTGTACAAGCCAATACTGCTGATATAGGTATACATATAGGTAGGGAATACGCTTAAAAATAGGTGAGCTTTGTGTATAATTTGTTAATTATTAAATATCTATTAAATATAAAAACAAATAATAATTATTACAATACCTAGTATAATACATTCTATTGATATGTCTATAATATAACAGAAACAAATATTAGTCAACCGTTTTTTTATGATCAATTGAAATATTATGTGAATACTGATTATTGTTTTAAATAATAAAAAATAATTTTATATTTTCAATATTTTAACTTTAAAAATAAAAATAAAAATAATAATATTAAGTTTTATCTGATTTAATACTGATCGAGAGTTCCACTTTGTTCCTAGTTCTTTGTTGAGTACAATATTTACGGTGAATTATTTACTATTTTTGTTTTTTTTTTAGTAGAAAACATTTTGTTAATTTTTTAACTTTTTTTTTAAAATTAAGTTCCATTTGTTCAGATTTCATTTAAAATGTTACAGTTAAAAGAAAATTTAAAAGTGTAAGCTAATGTATGATATATTTAAATATTTCATGGAAGTCAATGTTAAAGTACTAAATAGTTAAAACCGTTAGTTCAACTTACAAGTACATACAAGATACAACCATCAAGTATGATTTTTAACAAGAATCTACGAGAATCAAAATACAGATGCAAAAAAGAAATGTAAATCTTGTTAGTATCATCAGTTTTACGGATTTCCTTTTATGGAAAGGTTAGGTTGATATATACAAAGTACAATCTACATCCCATTTCCGATCGATTTCATATGCTACATGGACTACATTTACTATTCTAATAAATGTTTACAGAATGAAAACACATTATCGTAAAGTCAATAGCTTATCCTCTCTAATATAAGTCGATTTTTGTAAAATAAAATAATTTTAGAAAATGCATCGTTGCTATTGCCGCACGCAGAGAAAGGAGAATAACTTAATTTGGTATTGACCAAAATAACGTAATCGATTTCTTAGCGTTATCTTTATTAATATCTATATAAGAGTCATTAAAATAGTGAATTTAAATATACTTAACAAATTGTTCAACTAACGATTAAAAACTTAAAGTTCAAAAATGTTATAAAATTATAATCAAATAGTTCAGCGTTTTACTTAAAGCTTCTTTGTTAATATGTAAGGTAACTACTAAATTGCATTCAATTTAAAATACAATATTTATACTGATATGGTGTAAGTACAAAGGAAAAAATATAAATTAAATTAAAGAGTTATTACCAACTTAAAGATTTTATAAAATATAAAATTGCATTGCATTTGATTAAAGAATCATAATGTAATCATTAAAATCAATCAAGTGTATTCTCAAAAAATATTATATATTCGATAATTAAATGAGTTACTTATTTACTTTTGAATTTGAGTCTAGGTTACATCAGTGATCCAAAATATGAGCGCGAGTTAAGTTATTATTAGTCTCTGTTCTTAAATTACAGAAAAGTGCTCAGCACGTTGTGTACACTGTACACTCTTGTTATTATGATTTGATTTGATTTTATATTTTTATATAAACAAAAGAGTTTTAAAAATGCAAAGAAAAGTTTTGTTATTCATTTTTATTTTAGTTACACAGTATGTAAACCTAAACAGTCCATAATTTTAATATTACAAAACCAAAGTCCAACCACGTGTAAACATAATATATGTATCGTAGTAACAAAAAATAAAATAAAAACATTACTCTCATAAAATAAAAAGTTCTTAAAATATCAACGAATTTGTTAATAGTCTTTCAAGATAATGTATTGCATTTTGTTTGTCTGCATTTAAATAATTTATATTTATTCTTGTTAAGTAGGAGTTTTTTATTTTCACAATACTATGTACAATCTGTACAATATTGGTGTATAATAAGCATATATTCTAAGAGCTATAAATAACATGAATATATGAGATAATAAGCCACCCACTAGTGGCACTTGACTTGAAGTTGTTTAATTATCTAACTAAATATAAATATATTATTATTATATATATATATATATTAGTTTCCTAACAAACAATTGGAATTTAACCACGGTAAAAACGATCAGTCCACAATCGCTTCATGAATAAATTTATTATTTTTTTTTTTAGTATCGATGTGAATACCTTGTATTTAGAGAAATTCTCCAAAAAGGATCGAAACTTATTTCGAACGTTTTCCTGACAGATGGAATTAATTTCATCTATATATACCGATGATTCCTAGGAATTCGAGAACCGTTGCACAATTTTTTTTACTACGAATATCGCTCAAATCGTTTTTGTAATAATATTACAACCTCTGTATTATAAAACCAAACCTTTATCAATATCGCATAAATGATTGATGATAATATTAAATCATTTTCTATTAGAAACGAACGAAATTCGGAAGGGTGTTGTTTGGTACATAGAGCAACTAATTTTATGCAATAAAATCGTATATACCTCAACTCGATTCATACGTACGTACCTACTGAGGCAAAGATACTTTAGTCGAACGATAATCAGATAATCACGTAGCACTTAGAATGTAGTCGAGTATTGTAAGTTTGAAAGTTCATGACGACAATGTGGCTGTCGTGTTCGACAACACTTAACAGTTTAAATCATTTCGATAATCATCGATCTCATAGAGGCCTCGTTTAGGTCTCTTGTATTTTCGTGTCGCTTCGCAGCTAGCAGAAAACATTTCATAATATTTATCAAACGATAATCGTGGTGATAAAGTGCGTTTCTACTGCTTCTGTGTGCTCACCGTAAAGGATTTTCATTCACGTTTGGATTTAAAAAAAAAAAATAATTATATTTTTTCTTCTGTTTGCGTTTTGTTTGCCGTTGCAAAAACATGCCCACAGGGCGATCCTTGTGTTCTTTTATTTTTATTTTTTTTTAATCCCCCCAGAAATCCTGGATGAGTAATTTCGAGATGAACGGGGAAAGAAGCGATGGGGGAGGGGGTAACACACGCACACATTAAACACACAAAACCCTACGATATTATGCCTCCCCGGGGCCTGATTTATAAACCGTTACAGTGTGTCCGAAAGAAAACGATTTTTCGGTCCATCCATCGACATTTCACGTTGAGCCACCACAACCACTACAGCTCGCGATGCGACGGACATTATTTTGTTATTATTTTTATATTATGATGATAAGCATAATATTAACACTTTTTTTTAACTATCGCGCGCGAGTAGTTGAAATATGGATTTCCGTGATTTCCGATGAAAAACGGTCTTCCACTGAATTTTAAAGATATTTTTAATTCTACTGTTATTAAACAATTTACAATATTTATAATATTTTGAAATGAAGGTAATGCGTGAGGTATGACAAAGATACACAGTTTACCACTATCTTTCATTGTTCTGTCTTTCACGTCTGTACCATAAATCTTTACCATATCTGTCGTTTATGATAACAACGCGAACACCGAAAATCATCATCGTTATCGTATTTATCTACAGTATACATTTTTATTTTTATTAAAAACAAAACCGTTTGTACAATAATTTCTTGGGCTAATATTATAAGAGTTATTAGTAGTGAGAAAGTTATACACTTATTACACCTAATTTTATAATTATTAATTTAGTTTATTAAATATCAGTAACATTATTACTGGAAAGAAAGGTTATCAAGAATAGAAAAGAGGTCCATATTTTGTTGGGTAAGTGTTGGAGATTAATATTAAGAGTGAATACGTTTGAAATGAAGTTTAGAAAGCTCATTAGAAGTCATAATTTTTACAACATTGGATTTACACTAGATTTCTTATTTATCGGTTTTCTTATTTTGGTTAACTCTAAAACAAACGAACGCAGATACTTGAAATTTTCACTGAATGTCCAAACAGGCATTTTATATATTTGATAAAATTTTAAAAATATTACGATTAGTTTTGAGCTGTTTGCTGACATTTTAATTTTTTTTTTTTCTATTAATGTCAATACAATTTTAGTGTTTAGGACAAAAAGCTTTAAAATTTAATATAAAGCTTTCAATAGCAGTTGAAAAATATTAAAAATATTATTATATAGGCACGATTTTTTTTATATAAACATTTAATGTTCAAATTTTTACTAAATACGTGAAAATTACGGCGATGTTCAAAATTATCTTAAATAGAAATTTATAAAAATGATTTTTATTTTTAAATCTAAGGTTTGAAAAATTTAATTCAAGATTCCTTGTAAATTTTTCCACCTTTATCAAAAAAAAAAAAAAAATGTCCATCAGAAAGTCAAATATTTTAATAAGTATTAATAATAATAAGTAATAATAATCTATAATATATCCTAGACAGATAAACCGTCTCCGCTAAGAATCGTTTTTCGTATACAACGATATAATATCATTGGATTCAAATTTAATTCATCCATTACAGTAACCCACTTGTATAGCAGAGATATATCCACTTTCCCGCTTTTTAGTATTTATTTCTATCTGAAACTTATTAATGTCAAATTCTCAATTTAAACTTTTATAATGCAGTGTAACATGATTTGTCTTAATAAAATGTGTACTTTTAATCTGAGGTGGGTACTTAAAAAGTATTTAAAATTATCGATTATGTTTTAATTTTTAACGAACAATTATTTTCAATGATATTATAATATTTATAAAATAAAAATAAGTTAGAACAAATAGAATATTATTATACTCTATTGGTCCTATGAAAATAATTGGAGAACTTTTGCAAGCGTATAACCTATTAAAATTATATGAATACTATGACAATATCAATTTAGATACACTTTAAAATTAAAGAAAAGAAACTATTTTATCATAATATTATAATTATCGTAAAGGTGTCAACTAAATATGACTAAGTACATCAGAAAAATATGTTAACACACATAGTGGGTAGAGGATTGATGATGATGATGATGACGATGGGTATAATAATATAATTGTCTTTATTGTCTGCAGTTCGTTCGACGGAAATGATTGGTAAAACAATGAAGGGAATTTAACAATAATTATTATTATTCAAAAGTCTGGCCGTCGGCAATCAAACAGCTACAGCAAATCACTAAATAATAATATTACCATTTTGTCCAGCGCCCATTGTTTTAATTGTTGTGTAAATCTTCAGTGATTGTCAAAATACGTGTTTTTATACATGCAAAAAATTTACTGCAATGGCTGTGCCACAAAAACAGTTTTATCCGATTACGACGCATTCGTATAATATGTTTTAGGTATTCTTCGATTTTCAACCACCCGTTTGACCGAGTAGAAATGACAATTTAATTGATATTTTTTTATTTACTTATCTATTACGACCGCTATTACGGGTTTCAGTGGGTGTATGTTCGATTGTTTTTTATAAATAAAGTTTAGGAATATTTCACTATGATATTATTTTGCTATATTAAATCTATATAATATAATAAAATTAGTAACACTTTTTTTTTTTAAATTTTGAACGAACATCTATTTTGTTTTTTTCCAAAGTTGAACATAACTCCGTAAAATTATGAGAATGGTTTTTCAATTCACTGAAAGACAATTCCCATACTTTTTCAGCTAAAATGGGTTCTTGCAAGAAAGTTACTGGTCAATATATCTTCAAAAAATATCTCCTGTCCAAATAATTCAGTAAAATATCTATTCAAATACCTAATATATATTCTATTTTACTTAAAAAATACATTTGTGTGAACATTTATCAAAGGTTATGACAAATGAATGATTAGGTAGATGAATTTTCCATTTTGGTTATTTATTATTGATTTAGGTGGTAGAATTCTGTGACCATTAATATGATATTGTTAGGCTATAATACTTAAATACGCTGTTGATTTAATTCCTGTGATTTTTATTTCGTTATTGTAAAATATTAATTTATAAATATGAATATCGCAATATTATAGAATATTATTTCATTATAATTTACTTTGAAGGTGGCCTATTTAATTAAGTTCTTAATGTTGAATAAATAAAATTATTCTGATAATGAATCAAAGTATTCACTCAAGTTCAAAAACCATTCCACGTCGAAATTGTTTACTTTTAAAATTTGTATTTTGTACTAGTACTTTTATGGTTATATTTAACTACAATATTGTACAAAGCAAAAATATAAATTAACGAAAAATAAAGTGTTGTAAATATATATTTATAACGTACCGTTGAAAAACATATTATTACCTTATTTGTTTTATGGGACTCTTGGGAAAATATTAAAGATGTTCATTATTATTTGCGATTTAAAACGACTTTTGTCCCAAACATTTTTCTCTCCTATTTAATCTTCCTAACATATCTTATGGTTTAATCTCTGGTATTCCTTTATTTTGAAATTTAATTTCAGAGTTCACACAGGTATTACAATCCTTGTCACGTAAATACATACATATATTTTAAATTATAATCCTTTTGACAAACACAGCTAAATATTCACACAGCAAATCTCCAAAAAAGTATTTTGTTTGTCGAATTCTGTTTCAAAAGACAATAGAAAATCTCTCATATATTAGTATTTAAATATGTGTAATACAAATCCTAAGTACCTACTTGCAAGTTGCAATACTCAAGTCTAATCATGAAAACACAATCGTAGTTAAATAAAAATTAATAATAGCATTACATAAAACGTAATTAAATCAACAATTTAATGATATCATTGTTTAGTTAATATGAATGAATACATTATTTAGTTAATTTATAGTTAGTAATAGTTTTATAGTTAGCAGTTAATGAAATTATAATTCAAGTTTGAACTTATTATTTTTATTACTTTCACTTTAAATATATTAGTTTTCTAAATCATGTGATTTATGCCACTGTTAAAAATTAGTAACTCAAGTAAAGATCAAAACTACATAATATTATAACGATTGAATATAAGCTACTGGCCAATACTGCAGAATAAAAAAATAAATGTTTCTATTTGTCTTTTCTTGTAATTTTGGATTAGGAGATTCTTTTTCCAAGTTATTCATAGAACAATTACCCATATATTCGTATTTCAACTGCATTTTTATTTCGATGTCATAGTTAAATAATAAATCATTTAATTAAAAATACCCAGAAATAAAACTGACAATTATACGACCATAATAATATGGTATAATAATATCGGTATATAAGTGACTGTTCGAATATTATGATGTCGCAAATAATTATATAATCAAATATTTTATTGCAATGTCACGTACCCGTAAACATAATATTATTATTTTTATTATAATATTACATATACAATATACGTCGATGAACGAATTCGCAAAACGAATGAGATTTATTAAAATTAATGGAGAAGACTAACGCTAACCCGTAACGTAATCAGTGTGTAATTTTTTGAGTCAAATAATTTTAAAATATATGATACCTCCACGTATAACACCAGACCGCAAATACTGATTAATGGTTGTTGCAGTATAGGTACGTTCGACATTTTAAAAATGAAGTATTGGGCTGAGTTCACACAATACAATAACACGTCCGTGCCATGGATGTGGTGCTGGGAAATCATAATAAATCAATGGGCACCGGGAAAAAACGTCCACCGATCGATCGTTAATCTTGGGAGACTGTGTCGGATGTATGTGTGAATATAGAACCACGAACGTAAAGCAAAAGCACCGTAAAATATCGCACGGGATTATATTTTTTTGTTATTTTTCATTCATTTCGTGGTTATCTAAAGTGATAGTTGCCTATGAACAGAAGCCATACCGTGTGATTTTGTAATATTCTAACAATAATAATAATTAAGACACATACCTGCCTACAAAAGAAACACCTACGACTGATACAATGTTGATATGAAAGGTGGTATGTGTTGTGGAGAGGAAGCGGTGGTGGAAACTTAGTCTAGTCCGTGGGTGTTTTGCATTTTTGTGATCTCTCTCTCTCCGTGCTGTATTAGTGCAGTCACTTTGAGTCGGGATCCATTGCCGGTTTAAAGACAATAACCGCAAAGGCAAGTACGTGTGTGCTCGCAGTGCACACACAGTGTCTCGAGTGCTTTTAACCATTCAGCGCGGAGGTTTAGGCTGAGACAAGTGCGAGTGGGGTTAATGTCAGAACCATCGTTGGTGATAGTGGTGGTAGCGGCGGTGGAGGCGTACAATTCCCATGACTCCCTGCAGCATTACCACTCTCTCTACATTAATGCAGGTGGCCTGTGCCATTACGCGGCTCCCACCGAGTTTTATACTGAAACCTAATTGGGATAATATTCGCATAGTATTATCGTTACCCACAAAGCAAACTGCATTTTTTTTAAACTTTTTTTTATTGCTCAAATGCACATTTCAATTTAAAAAGCGGCTTTCAGTCCGTAAGAATTTTATTGAAACGATGGGATTCCACCGTTGTAACGATAACATAAAATATCGATACATGGCGCTACCCTCGTACCCACATACCCACATAATTGTTAATAATCACACACGTCATAATCACATAATTATACGATATGAATACATTGATTGTGATTTTCTAACATGATAAGGTCGTTTTGACGGATACAATCAATTAGGTAAACGTGCGGAATATTATAAAAAGTTAAATACAAAATTAGAATTAATCATGTCTTTATCGTTATTAAAATAGTATACTGGTTTTCTTTTTATCGTCAAGACTTTTACTGTTTGTTCATAAATAAGATCGCCGAGACTCGAGAGAAATTAAGTGCCATAAGTCTCACGCAGGTACACAATGAATTATGTATAAAACTATGTCCAGTGTTGGCCAATCTAATGCTTCAAAAGCAAGTATAAAATCAAATAAAAAATATTATTTCAACCAATTTTGTTCGTATTTCTAGGTTTACCTAACTGTATAGATAATAAAACGTTGCTACACTTGAAGCTTAAGCCTCTAACGGTTACACTACTCAACAAAACAGTCCTTCCAAGGAACCAATCAATCAGAACACGATATACAGCAAATAACAGTATAGTAAAGATTTTTGACCAAATCAAAATTCTTAAGATTACACTAACAACCTGATACATACGACCATGGATAGGGGAGGTCAAGACCAAGATAATGAGACCCTACTCATGGCCGTTATACAGAAATCCAGCAAACAGACAGTATCCAGATCCGTACCAACGGGGAACACCCGGTAGTTTTAATAGTCGATACGTCACTTGGAATTTATACTGATCGTTTCCCGACTACAGACATCTCCTTCAATCAACACATCTTCTTCAAATAAGCCTTCAACATAGAACAAATACGAATACAAGAAGACGGACGAGTCACACCAACCGGATAACGGTGACTACAACGCCGACGGAAACTACCATCGACAGTATCCGAAGACCCTTCGTATAAGCCAGTCAGGAACCCATTGGGCATCACCACACATAGTACCATAAGTCGACGAGGCAGGACGAATTAGCGACTATCGTAGAAACCCTCATCAGCCAGTGAGAACACAGGACAACTCACTTTCCTCTGACGAACTGTGAACAACCAGCATAGTCATCGCTACACTAGCTACTCTCCGTGCGAGTTGTCTGATCCGAGACATTACCAGTGACCAGGAGCTGACCTGAAATCACTCCGCGACACCAAGTCAAGTATCTGGGAACCTGATCCGTGAAGTGCGGACGCATCGGAGGGAGCGCACGGCTAGAGCAACTGACAGTAGTAACAATGTACCAGGGATACAGTGGTATCGCGTCGATCGACCGTCACGAGAATCCACGACAATCGACACTTGCAATCCCCTCTCGGCCGCTTTTGAGAGTCTATCTACTAAGGTCTGATTCACGGTAGCAGTCGTTAACACAGCTAGACCTACTTGTGGTCGATCGCATAACTTGATCTATGTAACCCACCACGCTCATGAATTTCCTAATATTTCAATAAGGACGAAGCCTTCAGCTCGTGACAAAACACTGAATCCGGCAGATTTCTCTTAAGCCTAGCTGAAGCGTTAGAGTATTCGCCACAAAAACCGTATATAAATTTACATAGAAATAAACAGACAGAGCGATCCCATTAAAACCAAAGTTGTTATTATCATTACAACTCTACGAAACAATAAGCCGAAGCACCACTATTTCAAGTTATCGACCAGAATTAATGGGTAAAATACTTTTAAAACATATTTGGAATAAATACTTAAATAGGTATTTAAAAATGTTTTGAATATCTATTAGAATTCTATCCTAACATTTTTAAATACTTTTACAAATATATTTACATAAATTACTTTTAAATTTTGTATAGATTTAGCACTATAATATATACATATACATCATATACAAACCTAACATCATTGAATACTCCCTTCTGGTAGGTACATAATACGTTAGGTATAGTTTAATAACTCAGAAATTATTAACATTTGAATTGCAACTCGTTTATGATTACATCAAAGAACACTTTTTAAACTTTAAAATAAAAATGAGCTGTATTTTAAAATAGGTACGCTCATTATAACTAAGTGTACTCAGAAATTCAAAAAATCAGTATTCACATAAACTCAATGAATGAAAAAATAGGGGAAAGCATATTTTTTGGGATAACCTATATTACTGTATTATACGCATATAGGTATAATCATGTGTCCTAATCAATTTTGATTCGAGTCTGTGAGGATAAAGTACACAGGTACATTATACGATATAAATATTATATTATATAGAATATAGGCGTATTATTACTATAAGTAAAACATTTGTATGTTAGCTTTCATCACAAATTTTCTTTATTTATGATTTAATGATTGCGCTGGCCTAATGTAAACGATACATTATAAAAAATAATATATTTTGGAAAAACATAATATACCTACTAATGTTTCGAGATAAGGATCTAGGTAGTATAATGTTTACACAGCATTTGTAATACATTTTATTATTTGTTCAAAGGTCACAAGAGAAATTAAAAAAAAAAAAACAAATAAGTTCAAACAATGGAATAATCAATGCCTATGAAATATCTATAAAATATAGAAACTTAAATTATAGACGAGAACATTCTACAGATAGAACCTTTGGTTGTGAATAATTTTTGTTCAATTTTTTTTACATAATCTTAACTTTTTTGCTTTGAATTAAATGCGCATTTTTCGTTGAACTAAATCCAGTTACACAATAGGGTTTTATATTTTTTGATAATTAAAAAGAATTTAAAATTCTAATAACTTATTATTGTAAAGTCGACACAAGGAACAAGATTTTTTTTGGTTATCGTTCATGGATGACTAATTTATATTTTAATTATGTACAATTTAGATAGATCTATAGTAAACACAAAGATTCTATATTTAGACTATTCAATAGTTATATCAGTAATATTCCTAAACTGTGTTGATTTAGTGTCCTTTAGTTCATGATAAAATTTAAATTAATACACCTAAATGGTTATTCTTGAGTTTGAAATATAAGGTGTTGATAAATAAACCTACACTTATAAAATAAGAATTTTTAAAATTGAAGTTAACCTATTTTGGTTCTGAGCCCACGAGTTTGTTTACTATAAAATATCGAACGGTTTTGTTAATTGAGAATAAAAACTTTAAACATACACTATACTTACAACATCGGTGTACAATAATAATTTAATTTTAATATTATATTACATACATTTACACATACTAAATTCTTAACTTATATCTAAATATAAATATATGTAATGACATTAGAGTTTTGTTATTTTTTTTTTGTATATAATCATATTATTACTGATTTCATATGATTATTATAAAGAGTAGTATTTTTTCAGCGTCGTGAATTGTTTCAGCCAAACATAAAATTCGACAGTATCCAAAAGTCTAATCACTACATAATTCCAAGCACAACGCTATATTATAAAATTTGAAACTTACCTATAAATTGCAGTTTTTTCATATCTGTACCAAACCACTAGAATAACAGTGTCCTGGGGATCGTGGGGTATAGGTGGCGCAATGTCACACGGCAATAACGCAGTTCCGTGTACGACCGCGAATATCTGTCGCACTGCACCTGTGAACAAAAACCAATGAAAATGATGAGAAACATAATGGAAATAATTTGTTTTACGAACCTAATTATGATTATGCTTTTTTTTATTATATTATGATTTTTTTAGAGGGGAGGGGGTTTATAAACATTCACACATTAGCGCAATTTAAGGATTAGCAATTATATCTTAATCTATCTTCTATCTATATATATAAAGGAATTTATCCTCCGGAGGGATCACACCAATCCACAGGGCAGATCTGCTTGAAATTTTCAGGGTGGCTTAATATTATAATTTCACCGTGCTTTAAGAAAGGTTTTTTAGAAATTCAGCCCCTAAAGGTAAAATTAAGAAGTTTTAAGTATACAATAGTGGCGCCATCTATCAACAATATTTAATATTATTAATATTATATTTATTTATTTTTATTATTATTATTATTGATTAGAGGTTTTCATTGGCAATATAATATAAGCATAAGATATTATTTATTATTCAGTTATTTTTTTCACTTTCATTTATAAAGATGTCATATATTAAAGAAATTATTGTGAATGGAATGTTGACATCTCAAATAGTTGTACCAATTATCAGTGATGGTGCCTGCCTTTTCCGTTCAATTTCCTTTCATTTATATTATAACACTCAAGAAATATGCCAGGATGTCCGAGATACATTTTTTTCGTATGTCTCTGATAATTGGAATACTTTAGTTAATATGGCTTACAATTCATATGGTGACAAGCTTTCCACTGCTGAGGATTAGGTTCGTAATATGGAAAATCCTACTGTATATGGTGGTTGTTGCGAATTGTTTGCAGATGGCAATATTTTCCCATATGTATTTGAAATTTATTATAATAATAATCTTTATGCCAAATTTGGTGTAGATACATTCCCAGTAAAAATATTGCATCTAACCGGAAGTATTAATAGTGGACATTTGAAATATATTTATTTATATCTATTTCTAATATTCCTAATTTTACAGAAAATATAATTTTTATTTCAGAAAGCGATTTGTCTATTTGTTATAACTAATAATGTTAGTGTCACAGATAATTTAATTAATACAAGTAGGAAGCGTTACCGTGCTAGATTTACAGATAGACCTCGAAGTAACCAAGTCGAGGAAGCTAAAAAAAAATACAAGAAAACCATTTTTTTTGTATGAAAATCCAATGAGAAAATGGAAAATTCATCAATAATTATAATTTTTATGTAGGCACATTAATTAATACAAACCTTTATGACATAAATTTATTTAAATGTCAATTGTATATTGACATGTTTTTGTTTTTTATTATAGTTAATATATGTGAAAATAGTGTCATTAGGTATTTATGGTTTGACGATACATTTGAATACAGTGGCACTTAAAAAAAATTATGATTTAAACATTTCCTACGTAATTTCTAGGCATTCTAGAAATATATAAATCATATCAAAAAGAAGTAAACTGCTTGGATAAGTAGAATTTATTGAAGTTAGAATATTTTATTTTTTTATTACGTTATAAATTCTCGAATTTATTAAAATTATACACTTTTCAAATCCAGGTTATACCTTGCGCTTTATATTTAGTAACATTTATTATTTTCTAATATATTTACCAAAGGATATCCGTTGTGGTGTAGTTTAATCCCAGTGCCATATTTTTAGATATTTGGTAACCGTTAACGTGTTTATAGAACTGAATTTTGAGATCCGTAAGCAACAAAATCTGAAGTGAAGATGAAGATTTTTGATAAAAAGATGGAAATATTAAAATCCATGTAAATTTTAAATTTTTAAGCACCTTGACGATAGATCGTCAGATAAATAGGTAGATGTGACCAATTTTGAAAATTCAAATGAGTGTCAAGTATTTTTCAAATAGAAATATTGTATGTTTTTCAGCAAAGGTACCTATGCTGTTCAGGGTTATCAATATTACGTGTGAAACACGATTGCGGACGCTCTACCTTTTTTGCAACACGACTGCGGACGACCACTGTATGACAAAAGGTTTTATATTGCACCCAAAAAATGACACGACTCCGGACGAAATTTAGTGAAACGTTGCCAAGTTGTGCAAGGCAGTCTAACGAGCCCACGATTATCAATTTAATGATAGGCTTATCGACTATCGTTTGAATGGCTAGTGAGCACCGACTACAACGCGGTTTAAGATATTAGATAATATTATATTATATAGCTAATAATAGGAATAACAATAATACAAATATTATGATAAAATATTTTGACAGTTTTCCATAGTTTGACAAAAACACTATACATATAATAGAACTCTATAACTACGGTCTACGAGTGTGCAGCTATTACTGCAGTACCTATTTAACAGAAATGACTTATAACTGCAAACTACATTTAATATTTTAATACGCTCAGAATTCCCATATTCCCACATTATTGAAGTATTATTTATAAATTTGGCAACATGTGTCCGCAATCGTGTCATTTTTGGGTGTCCATCATTAAAGTATAATCGTCCGCAATCGTGTTATCAAAAAGGTAGCCCTGATAAGATCCGTCCGCATTCGTGTATCACCGAATATTACAATATTATTAACTCCTAACTCTATCATAAATCAAATTTTAGTATTTACTAAATAATCATTTTTATCTTGCTACCATTATTTGCGTAAGACAAGGAACAATACAAAACGGATTGGAGTTTCAGGTGAAACATGTTATTATTGTTTTAATCACCACCATCACCATGGTGTTTTGTTAAAATGTCAGTTATTATATTACTGTACTTAAGTAGAAATGTAGGTGGTACGTTATAATAATAATTTTTATTATTATATTTTAGTTACATAATCATTTATAAGAATATTATATAGTATCTGAATAATTGTACAATTCTGATACCTATGCGTTTAGTTACTATAATTTATAGTTAAATTATTTCTATTCGATAAGGACCACGAGATAATTTTCAATACATTATTAATGTAATATCAGATTTATATTAAACAGTAGATAGGTAAAAATAACTTATTACATTAATTGAATTTGCGTTAATTTTCACGCTGTATTTTACTAACCATAACATTCATGTTTATATAGGATTAATTTTACACAAGACATCCCCGGGTAAATATTTAATTAATTTAAATTTATTATTGACGTTGTCGTTAAAAATTCACATGTGTATATATGTTTTTAATTCACTGATAAAATTACAAACATAATACTTACACACATAGAAAATACTAGAACATAAATCATTCAGAAAAATATGGATAATATTGACAATAATTACCACTTTAAATTTTTTTTATTCATTTACCAAAATAAAAATGAATTAAACTTTGTCTACCGTTTTCACGTATATACTTATGAATTTCTGCATTGTGTTATTAAAACTTATAATTACTTTATCGTAGAAGTAAGATTTTATGGTGATTGAAATTCTCTGTTGTTATATAATACCTATTTTTCATAAAAAAATACATTGCGTTCTTCGAGAACATAATATAGAAGAGTCATAAACTGGGTTTTAAAAATCGTCTGGGACAGCATAATATTTACAGCGCATTGTTATAGATTTTTTCTGAAACTCATTACAAATGCATTGAATTTGATAATAATGATTAACTAACATAAACTATTTGATGGAGACCTAGATAACTTATGTTATTATTTCTTTCGATTTTTTATTCAATTTTGATTTTATTATTCATTAAAATGGAAATCCTTCAAATACTGGCTTTAGATTATTGTGATTTTAACACTATGATCTGATAACTACGAAATTGAACAAGAAAAAAATACAAGTAGATTATATACATA
Organism: Diuraphis noxia; assembly: GCF_037042655.1. Taxonomy (NCBI): domain Eukaryota; kingdom Metazoa; phylum Arthropoda; class Insecta; order Hemiptera; family Aphididae; genus Diuraphis; species Diuraphis noxia. The sequence goes on from NW_028301711.1 coordinate 57,387,033, forward strand.
CAAAAATATAGTCAAACTTAGTATTTAAACTTGTATTTAGGTGACCTATTATTCAGCGGCCTGATGTGGTGCCAGCGGACGCATATGGATAAGATACTCGAGCGATGTTTGCAAAAAGTTGTGTAACAGTAACGTCAAACTAGTGTTACATCGTCGAAAGTGCACTGGTGGAAATCTTGACTTTGTAATAAGTTGTTCATTTAAATTGGCATGAAGACACAACTTAAAACGCACACATTTCAAATCTGAAATCTTAGATCTATGAACAAAGTAAAAAAAAATCTCCAGTTTAAAAGAATTCAAATCAAGCAAACATCGCTTTTCAAGGATTTTTTTTTATAGTATTTTCTTGCTAAAAATAAATTGAGGGTTCTGTCACTGGCCAGACTGTCTCCTAATACTAAGTCTTTGAGTAATTCCCCTACATTATTTAATATTTTATTAACAAGCGCTTGCTACTAATTTTAAACTGAATATTTCAATAATATATACCTAATGCAATTATTTGTTGTTTGAAAATACCATAATTGTTTTAAAATTTTAGCTAAAACATTAAATTGAAATTATTCACATTGTGCATTGTTCTACATAAAAATATTGTTAAGTTAAAAATGTTAAGAAGCGTTTAATTTTGAGACAATGTGATCAACACCGTTTCCTAAAGTACGATCATTAATAATTGGCACACTGTATTCCGCAGTTCCTAATATAGGTATTGGATTCACATTTCATCTTTTTAGTATTACTTTTAATTATTAACAGATAATTCAATGATTTTTTAATTAAAATTGTGTGTATTTCTGGAAAATACTGCATATCTATTATAATATGACGTCTAAATTACCCAATAATAATGCATTAGGTATCTTAAAAATAGATACCTTATGATAACATAAATGTATTTATTTTTTATTTCGTTTTTTATTTGAAAAAAACATAATATTGTCACTTCTATAATATGATATAAAACAATATACATCCAAACACGTTTAGACTTTTCAAGGAAATGAGTGTTGTTCTGAGAATCATTCTTTATATTTGCAATAATCAGGGTTTTGTACAGTTAAAATTTAAACATAATATTATGGCATAAGATAAACAAAATACACAGAATTAAAAAGTAATAAAACATAATTATCATTTAATCTTAAACACTTGAAACTATTTTCTCTAAAATACGACCCTTTTATACTATAGTTTTCAATAGTTCTATAATATAATAGAATCAAGACTATTTGGTTTTTAGCTTAACGTATACTTGTGAAATATCATGAAATCACAAAAATTATTGTAGTATGAATAACAAAATTGAACCATGTACTTACACATGTTTGAGAATAATACAGTTTTAACATGAAAATTAAATTTTAATTAAATACTCATATTTTCCAATCCATAATAGACGTATTATAATTATAAAATTCTTAAAATATAATTTTTATTTTTTATTTTTACAAATGCACATACACAATCTATACAATTTGCACAATCAGCGTATACGATAAGAGTTTAAAAAAAACATGGATTGCTTGATGAAGAAGCCACCTATTAGTGGCACTTATTTACTTGACCAAATATTTAGGATGATTGTGGGATATTTAATTTAAATGGTCACGACACCATTTCCTTTTGAGTCTACGTTGAGGATTTCCAGGGAGTGAAAAGGTATATAGCTCTTTTATTAGTGGGTTAGGGTGATTTTCAAGTTTGTCAAAGAAACGTTTGTAAAATAGTTTCACTTCAGTTATAACAGGTAGAATACCTAGATCTTGGTGGAGAGTTACATTAGAGACGTAGAAGGGAGCGTTAGTGATTTTTCTGAGGGTAATATTCTGAAAGACTTGAATTTTATTTAGATTTGATTTTTTGGCAGATCCCCAGAGTTGTAACCCGTATGTCCATATTGGCTTAAGGAGAGTTTTATATACAAGTAGTTTTGTTTTTAAGTTAGTAAATTTATTTTTTGATAAAATTGTTTTTAGCGATCAAGATCGAGCGTTAAGGGTTAATCTCTTAGCTCTTATATGCTTGTTCCAAGTTAATTTTTGGTCAAGGATTAATCCTAAATATTTAACAGCATTGAGTGATGGGATAGGTATGTTATTAATTGAAACATTTGGGCATTGACCGTGTCTAAGGGTAAAAGTTGTATGAACTGACTTGCTGTGATTTACTTTTACACGCCATTTTTCATACCATTCGGATTGTAAATTTAAATGAGACTGTAAATTAGTAGAGGCTATAATTGGATCGCTGTGAATTGAAAAAATTACTTTATCATCTGCGTAGTCGGCAACAGAGGTGTTTGGGATTGTTGGCTGATCAGAGGCATAAATGTTAAAGAGCAAGGGGGAGAGGATTGCTCCTTGAGGTACACCGGCGAAAATCGGGGTTATATTTGAAGTTGATGAGCCATAACGTATTTGGAAGTGGTGATTTGTAAGGTAGGATTTAATTAAAAGAAAGAGCGGTGGGGGTAAGCAATTGCGAAGTTTGAACAGAAGGCCCTCGTGCCATACTCGGTCGAAGGCCTGGGATATGTCTAAGAAGACAGCTGTGCAATAGCATTTTTTTTCGAGAGATGTACTTATAGCATCAACCACTCTATGGACTTGGTGAATCGTGTTATGTTTAGCTCTAAAGCCAAATTGTGCAGGAGGAAGAATATTGTTTTCAAGTATATGAGGAGACAATCGTTTAAGAATTAGCCTTTCACAGATTTTTGAAAGGTATGGTAAGAGACTGATAGGTATATACGAGTTCGGGATATCTGGAGGTTTTTCCGGCTTGGCAAACATGACTATTTGTGAAAATTTCCAGCTTAGTGGAAAATATGAAAGTCTTATGATTGCGTTATAAATATAGGTTAGGAGCACTATAGCCTTTTTTGGCAGCCATTTAGCGACTTCCGCTGTTATCAAATCGAAACCTGGAGATTTCTTACGAGAACACTTAATTATCATGTTTTTTACTTCGTTGGGTGTGAAGTATTTTACAGGGCGAGCGGGTGGTAGTGGAGAGTTTAGATGTCTTTCAACATTTTCTAAGTGTTAATATAATTTTTAATTTATTATTTAATATTGGTTTCTCAAATCTCAAATGTACATATGCCCATAGCTATTTTTATATAAAAAACACGTCAGTAAGACTAAATCGTTTTTAAAAATTATATTCTAAATTTATACATTATAATATAATTAATACAATTTATTTATTCATTTATGATACTGAAAATTATAAAATATAATAAACCTAATAAATATATACGTGTATATGATATGAGATCATGCATAATACTGTCTAAACTATAAAAAACTCTCTAATCTAAATACTTAATAAATATATTATTTCTCATAAAATGTACAATGTTGGTTATCAATAGTGTATTACTATTTTTATACAATGATTTCGGGTATATTATTTTAATTTTAAATGTCTTACATACGCTTAGCAAATAGCAAAATAATATTATAAACACAAAAAAAAATAAGGTAGAAGCAATTAAGGATTTTTCTGAGTAAAATAAATTGGAATTACCAGGTAGAAACTTTTTTATGGATAATGAACAGAGGAATTAGGCAGCAAAGTAAATTTGTTCTTGTATTGATTTTTTTTAATTATATTAATTAGATACTACACTGACATAAATTTGAATTATGAAATTTGAAACTTACTACTTGTAATTTTAATATACCATAGGAAAATAAAACACATTTTCACTATAAAATTATTATTTATTTTTGATAGTACCACTAAATTATAATATTCTACACCATTCCGCTCTGTGGATGTCGAGTAACGGTATTTTACGAACATTAAGGACTCTCCCCACGATATATATTTTTTTAACCCTTGACCACCAATGCCATTGGTATCATGGTCAGTTTATATGTAATTAAAAAAAAAATTAAAAATGATTTTTCACAACTCTGCTACAAACCAAACCGACGCGATTCAATTCATTTCATATTATGTACATACATAGTCAAATGTTGTGTAGATAATACTAAAGAAATTGTCAAGCTGATCGGCATACAACAGTCTCAATAGTGCGTACAAATGTTACTGACGCACAAGAATGAATATATATAATATAAAAATAGTAATTAATAGTAGACATATACCATGAAAGTGTTACATGTCGTCCTATCGTTTTTAAGCCTTGATGTTATTTTTAACTGAATTCACGTCATAACAATAGAATTACACGTTTTATAATTAATAATAATATAATACATTGAAATTTATATTATAAATATAATATATTATTATATTTATTTATATTTATTTTATTCATAATCAAAATAATTTAATTTTCAGAAACCAGATTATTATTTTCTTTTTTTTTTTAAATAAAATTAAAAATTAGTATTTAATGTTACTTTAAGTTGTATTAACTTTTTTTCAAACACAAATTATATTTGATTTTATTATTAAATGCAATAGTTAAACTAGTTTTACAAACATTATATTTTTATGAAGGCCGATTTTTAAAATGGTAATTTTCGAAAAATGAGACGAATAAAATATGTATTATAAAATACAAATAATTTTTGAGAAGTACATTTGATCATAACCGATATCAGTTATAATGATAATTATTCAATTGTTCGATTAATGTCATATGATTAAGTGGTCATTGGCTTTAGTTGAATGAGATTATGAACGGTAAACTCTCATGTAAACGGTTATTATTATTATATCTATGTAAATCGTGTAAAAACATTAGTTTCAGCTATTGCTGGTCAGATATGTAGAGAAATTACAGAAAAAAAAAAACAGAGAAATTGATGTCAATGAAATGGGCAATCAATATGAACGGGAGATAAGAGAAAGTGGAAATATTAAAAATGGATCGTGGTTATATAGGACGAGGATAGATTTTAGTCGGCTCATGGGGGTAGTATACAAACGTCTGTAGGTAAAAGGGTTTAAATACGACCCTGGCACTGAGCAGAGTTCACCGTTTTAATATAATATAACACCAAAACGCGCACCTATATGAATATTCTACGTTGGCCCTGAAATAGTCACAGGCTCCCTTTATGTATTATAATATTATTATGATATTGTTTATTCGGTCTGATTAAGACTGGACGCTGGAGACGCATTGTGTTTATTTTAATTAAACCTCTCTATCCACGTGTAACACGTGTATAATGTACCTAGAAATTTCATACGCCATCGTGAGCGAGTAATCAAAATTATAATAACAATAATAATAGTAATAATATTGATAATGGTCAATAACATTTAAATTATGTTATATAGACGCAGACTATCATCGTTGTATCTCCACACTCCACAGATGTGAATTGAAATATGTAATTTTCTCATCCATCTACATAATATTATAAATAGGGTAGAAATATCTTTGAAGAGCATCCAGACACAAGCAGCCGTCTGTCTATAACCGTGAAAGCTAAAATACTGTCTAATTTAATTGATTCCGGTAACTACAATAGCGGAGTTTTTGAAATAGCAATGGCTCTTAGTGGTGAAAAACACGAATAAAATATATCATTTGTTTGAATGTTTTTTTTTTGAAACTTAATATTTTTCCTATAATGTTTTTTATTACATTTTTAGTAATACAATTTGAATTTGGATCATTTTGTTTTTGTAATGATAATTAATAGGTAAAATTAAAATCCCAGAATAGTCAATTCTATAGCATAACGATTTTATTGATTTTGTTGTATTTATACTCACACAGATCACATTTCTTAGTGTTAGAATTTTTTTAAACTTATGTGATAATACATACCTAATAATATGCATTACATGGTATTAAGTTATATAGTTATATAATATTTTGGTTGCCTAAAAACATTGTCGTCTGGGATCATTTTCACGTGCAATATACTTTGTAAATGGTTTGGAACCTGGTGAATGCGCGTGTTTTTTATACAATTTCATGCATTTATTTTTAAGACTTTTTTGATTTCTCAATCAATAAACCACTTGAAAGTTACGTCCATTATAATGTATGTATTTGATAGAAAATGAATTCTGTATGGATCATTGTAAAATATAGGTTTGTTGTCACATATTTTGAATTGGGCAGTAACAAACTCAATTTTAAATCCGTTAATTTTCATTTTATGTCAAATTTGAATTTTTAGTTTTTTTTTTTGTATTTTTTAAGTAAACATTTCATTATTGTTACAATTTTAGATACCTTAGTAATAACATTTATTTTATAATTTTTTTTTTTTTTAATTTTCATCTTAGATACCATTTTAAGTAATTACGAATAATTAATAACATAGATTTTTTTTAATGCAAGTTGATAGATTTTATATTTTTCTGATTTTTAATATATTTTTAGGATAATAAGGAATACAGTGCATTTTATATTATCATTTTTTTTTTTAAATTTCTTTTACACTTTTGAAGTTTTATACAGCATTCACAGCCCTAATTATTATGGTTATATATCACGCCCACGCCGTTCGGAACTCGTCTGAGTGTTTATTTCGTTCTTTTTGGCATCTCGCTACATTTAATTTACCGTTCGTTAATTCCGGCGTTTTGGGAAATGGATAGGAAGCGAACCGCCGTGAGCAATAATGTTGGTTGTCGGGAGGCGATGGAGAAACGACCGTAATGAAAATGCGAGGTTATCAAAATGGAAATCGTGACTGTCACTTTGAGGGCACCTCCAAGCTTGTGCGACCCGGCTTGCTAAATAGATAACGGAAAGTTTCTCGTCGCTCGGCCGATAACCACGGGTAAAGCACTGGTGTATCCGACAAAAACGACAGTGCAGATATTGTTTACTATGATAATAATATTATCATTATAAACCGCTCAACAAATACGTCCAACGAAAGAATGGTATTAACACGGGCGAATATGTTATACCTGCGTTGTATATATTTTCCCTATATAAATTTAAACCACTAAAACTATTTTTTTTTTTTAATACATACTATTTTCCATACAATTTTAATTTTAATGAATTTTAATAGTTGTTTGATACCCGTTGGTATATCAGATAGATTGGGGCCAATATTTTGGAGGATGTTATCCTTTGCCGCTTCACTCAGCTTTTAAACTTTAAATAACTATTATTTTCAATCTATTTATACAGATTTTTTTTTACTCCATAAAGAAGTAGGTACGATGAGGTTTGATTTATTTACTGAAATTAACTGAATTTTAATCAATCAATAAACACAAAAAAAAAATAAAAAAAATCATTTATTCGAATACGAAAATAACGATTGTATACATACGTAATTATTTTTGTTGAAAGCAATTCAACGTACTAAAATATAATAAACATTTTAAAGGTGCTTTTTGGTAAACATAATAATAATATATTCCATTATATTAAGCGTGTACCTAAAACGTTTCTGTTTGATTAAACCACAAGAAGAATTATACCGTTATACCGACCAATTTTCAAATTATTTTCAGACAACGGTTAAACACATTAACTTGTATTTTCCACGTATAAGAAAATAAAATTCTAAAACCATTTTCCGGACGTAAGTGGTTTTTAAACGATTTGCCGGAAGAGGTGTTCATGGTTCGGCATATTATAATCCATTGAGCCGTTTATGCCGAAACACAACATTTTAATTTCATATAGTTCAGTAAAATGCATAATATTATATTCACTGCCGACGTAACTATTCAAACGCTATAATGGGTGTATTAACTCACAAGTCACGTACTACCGTGACCGCGATCGTTGGTAAGTGGTAAGTAAATTTTTTACGAATATTTTTATTTGAATAAAAATATTATATTATTAATCATTTTACGTCGTATCAACAACGACATGGTGAAAAATAATAATACAACATTAATGATATATTATTATTAGTTATTATTTCAGGCACACACACATGCACTCATCATGGTTGTAGTAGGTCTATTAAAACGGAAAAAAATACACTGAACTTTTGAAGCGACGGGCGTTGGCCATGTAGGTAGGGATAATAATAAAACGATATCCGCGAAAATGCGTCAGTAGATGTAACACGGTGTAGTGGGATGGTGAAGGTGTCAGCAGCGTAGTAATAGTGTGTTGGAGGAGGGTGGTGGGGGGTCAGAGAATATTGAACCTCTGAGCATAAATATTAATTAGCCCGGGACCATTTCGCTGGTGGTTTTTTATTTTTTTAATATTCAAACATTATAATGGTTTTCCACCACCGCCACCGTTATCGGGCCGAGTGAAAGGGTGTATAGACGGTGGCCTAGAACGAAGGAGGCGTCGGTCCGTACATAATTCACAATGTAGGTACCTTGACAAGCCTCTCTTCCCTCCGGCTACCATCCGAGCGGCATCCTCCGCCGGCGATCACGTCCCGAAAAACCGTCGAGCCGGTAGCGATATAATATTATCTGCGGTGGTGGTCCTAAGCCGTCCGCATGAAAATTTAAATCACGTATAATTGAATGAAACATCACGGACAGACCCAATATACATTTATATATATATATATTATATTATTATTATATTATAATTGTATCGCGCGTCGTCGTCCAACGTCGTCCGACGACGATTACGCTCCATTGGCTCCATCCACTCACCACATAACGCAAACAGTGGTGCCGGAGTGTTTAAAATGTAATATGACATCGTACATCAGGGGGCACCATCAACCCTCCCTATTATTATGATTTAATCATCAGATACAAATCACAGCGTCTAAAAATAAGTGATGTAACGTTTAATCGTATGTTTTTAAGTTTAAACGTAGGTATATTCTGAATGCAGTACACGGCAGTATATTCTTATGGTGACCTTCATCTAAAAAATTCTACTATGACATAATATGTCATATATAATTTGGGTCATCGGAGCTACTGAACGCAAAACGAATCGTCAAATCATTTTAGACATCCCGTCTTTTTTTTTTTTTTTGTATGTTTCAATATTGTTTAAACGACCACTATACTGACGGTTTATCATTTGGTACATACTGCTGATATTACACGTTTCGTGTGCGGTGTGATGAAGGGAGCTATATGCGAAACAGGCGTAGTCTGTATGATTATAATTAAACTCATGTTTTTGTAGTGTTTATTATCTCTTTATTTTTCGTTTTAATATTTTCTCTTTCAAACCACACCAAACGTGGGAGTATAAGAGTATTTCAGGACTAGTTTTATATTAACTGCGTCTACTTAAATTAGATAACAATATAATCTCGTTATATTATTGCAATGACGCGTGAGTAGCACCTCATTATTTTAAACGATTATGGTATACCGAAAATTAAAAATTAATAATAAAAAAAAGCTAACGTTTTTCAAAAATTATGTTTACGTACATATTTTTATTTTGAATGAACTAAAAATGTGATCAAATTATGTAAGCTCATTATTTCTCAAACATAAACAAATGTAAATTGGAAGATCAGAAAAAGTCTAATGTCATATTTTTCTTTATATTACGCGTCGAATCCTCCGGACTTTGGTCGTTGTATTTACTTTTCTTTTTTTGTCATTATTATTTTTATTATTTACAATTAAATTAAAATGACAAATATCGTGTTTTCTTAGTATAACAATTTTATTTATTTTTATTATAATATAATAAGCAACATTGAACCACGCAATAAAACAACGTTGTTAATTGAAAGGAGCCATCTAACTGGAGTAAAAAGAAAACTTTTAATAATAGTGCTTCTGGTAATATAAAAGTTAACTGAATAAATTGTCAAAAATAAAATATATTTGACTATAGTAAGTCGTTAATTTTTATTTTCAAATATAGTATTTCAGTCTACTATGTTGGTTCTTGTCTTTGAAGACGGAAAAATACGTTTTTTTCTTTTTTTTTGTACAGCAAAACAAATTAATATAAAATAAATCCATTTATGTGAAAGTTCAAAAAGTCTTGTAGGTACACTTGGACCATTTGCATTGAATGCCAACTATAAGCCTCATTTACGGATATTATAACTCAGTAAGTTAACAATCATCAATTTAAATTGCTATGCATTTTATAACATTTAAGGTATCTAGGTATTTTTGATACGATAAAACTTAATAATACAGAAAGGTTAGCCGGAAATATCAATCGAAGAGGAAATTCATTTCAATAATGTTCCTTGCAACTTTAATTTTAATAATAAAAATATTTAAAAAAATGCTCCATTTGCACAGACCTCTTAGCCCCTACGATAATTTGAAAATATGATAAAAAATATATAAATCTCAATGGGTCTTGTTTTAAGGAATTTATCTAAATATAAAAAATATATACCTAATAAAAAATTGTATTGATTGCTGAGCTGGTCTCAACAAACCGAAAAGTCGTTCGAATAGGGTAAACCCATAAGATATGACTTGACCCTGGAATGCGGTTAGACTTTCGGTATCAATAATTAGATTTTTACAACGACATTTCAATATTACGATTAGAACAATTAGAATTTGAACAATATTTTTCGCAGTGTTGAACAAGATGTTTCGTTGCGGAGATAAAAACAACAACACCGATGATGGAAAAAGTTATCATCGGGTTATGGATTGATTATAGAGTTTTATATAAGCTTTCGTCTATAAAATTAAAGTAGAATTATACTTACCCGATCCAACAATCATCCACCAAACCCCTTCACGATCTACGTACAACATAAATGAAACGAAAAAGTAGAAAATATGTAAAAAAAATGCGGGGTGAATAATTTATCAAATTAGACGTGTATTGTGACTGGGTGATTCCACGAGCGGGTGGTGGTGGTGGTATCGTGGGGCGAATTCTTATACGAAATATGTATTCATGTATAACGTAAAAAAAGTTCAAAGTATTTTTAGTTTTCTGAATAGAAAAATTCGCATAAAGTACGAGCGTGTCCAAAAAAAAAGTAACGGAGAAAGCATACTCCTGGTCAACAGCTTTTTGTCATTGTATACAGCGTGATCGCCCAAAAAAGTGTGTACACAATACGCTCCTACACGTATTTATAAATATAAAATGTGAAATATGATGTTTTAATTTTAGCTTACAGTATATATTGGAAAGGTGTGTGTTTCCATAAACATCAAAATAAAAAATGTCTACACTTTCTTAGATAAGCATAAACAATAACTGTATCACCCTGCTAAATCACTGAGAGATTAATATAGTCACCTGGTACAAAATCCAACCATCTGTTTGTAGAAAATTATTGTTAATACATTGTTTTATCTTATTTTAGATTTAATTCCAAATGGCTTAAAATTAGGATTTATGAGTTACTCTTACTTCATTAGATAATTTTATTTAAGTCACTTTTTCTATTAATATAAATGAGTTTTGGAAAAATTGTAGTTACCGTGTGTGGTATAGTGGCTTAGTACCACAGTAAATTCATGATTCATATAAAGACACTTTTTATTTTTGTTTCATATAAATTCAAATTATAAAAATTGAAAAAAATATAAAATTTACAACGTTTTTCAAAATTTTCATTGCCAACGTCAATTTAATATGGTTTCTCATCGCGTTTTATTTTTTGTTTGATATGAAACGTAAATATATTATATTATTTAAAACATTTAAAATAATCGTTTTTAAACCATATAAATCACATAATATCCAATCCATCACATAATAACCACGTAAAAGTAAATGCGCACTGACGACTTAATTCGTTTAACTGATTTAATAAAAGCTCGAACGGATTTGTATTGTCTGACTCATTTGTATTCAGTTTAATTAGTAATTAAACATGACGATATATTATATTTATTTTTTGGTCGATAGAGTTCAGAAATCAAAATTTCACAGAAATATGATTATATTTTATGTTTAACATACTATTCTCACGTCACACAAACACATTTTATGAGGATACGATAAAAATGTCTGGGAGTGGTAAATATAACCGACATAGGTACTACATATAATGTTGAACTTTTTTGTACTTAGATTTTGGCGTATAATATTCGTTTATAAGTTTTGAGCCAGAAGTTAATAGTCTGGTACTCTATTATAGTTATGGTTACTGAATAGACATAATTCAGACATAATATTGTGTGCATGGATTGAGCTTGAACACTATAGTATTCAATATACATCTATAATAATTATATAATATCGTAACACTACTTAAATAATCAAAACAGACAAATGCGGCTGTGCATTGTTAGCTTATCTTTTACACTTAGTAAAAAAAATATATAAATATATATTGTGAAATTGAAATTCATTTAACAAAATACGTCATACAAATATACAATTTGCATTCATGTATAAAGTCAATTATGTGATTCTAGTTTTGTTACAAATTCGTTCATTTATGTTTATTTACATTACATGAAAGTAAGAAAATTAATTTCTCATTTTTCGTTTTTAGATTAACAGTCATTGAATGACTACTTTCAGGAGAAGAAAATCATTTTGTCTTGATAATTTTCACGATTTTTTTTTTAGGGGCCACTTCCACAAAAATGACAGTATTTCGTAAAATTCGATAATTTTAATTTTTTAACATTATAATGGTTAATAAACGACGCATTATTGTAAGTTGGTCCTTAAGCTTTGTCCTAGAGCTTGATCTTCCCCACCCCTAAAAAAATTAAGACAGGAGTAGGCTATGCCATGTAGACTTATTATCCTCAAAAAATTCGAACGATTTTTTTTACTAGCTCCATTCAACAATAATAATAATAGTAATTCAGCAACGATGATGTCTGTGCGCATGAAGCTATTGTGTGCGTAAAAATACATCGGAGTTTTTTTATGTATTTTTTTCCACCTTACAGTTCAGCACACGCTAAGCATACGATTCGTGTTATTCGATACAAGGCTCGTCATGCGCGATGCACTTCGTAATATGTTCGCTCCTTCAATTTGCCCACGCAGATGGTTAACGAATGAAAACGTTGTGCGCGCCTGACACATTTAACACGGTTTTCGGTTCAAACAGTAATTATGATGCAGAATTACAACATATATATATATATATAAACATAAAACATTATGTATACAAGCAAGGAAAAATGGTTGGTAAAAAACAAATTATAACTACTATAGTTAGTATTTTTTTTATAATCATCAGATTACAATTTTAAATTCGTTTCCATGCATCATAAAAAACAGTCACTAAAAAAAAAATAGGGTTAAAAAAATACTTGATTTTATTCATTTATCACTTCGAAATTCAGAAAAAGATTTGGTAAATGATTTTACAAATACTATTTCATTTTTTTTTTTTTTTTAATAATAAAAAAATTTTCATCGAGTTTATTTGTATTCATATTATAGTACATACAATATTGGAAAACCGTACAACACCAAAAATAATTTTATATTAGTATTGTTTTTGTGTATATTTACAATTTTCATCAGGGTTTTTGAATTCTTTAATATTTAACTCTATTGAAAATCTAAATATTATGCATATATAATATATTAATGGATGTTAAATACAATTTTAGATTATACTTTTTTTGTATTTACTCTTAACTTCACCACTACTAAGTTTTTTAGAAAAAATTATAAAGCTCAAAATCACAAGCATTTCAATAAAATAGTTTTTAATTTTCTTAACACAACATTAAAGAAAACATTATAAAATGTTAACATAAATAACTAGATTAAGTTCGTATTTGATTATAGTTATTGGTTTGTCTATGAATTAAAATTACGGCCTTTAATGTAACATATAAAACTTAATTATTATTGTGATTCTGGGACAGTTCAACCGTACATATCCTAATTGCCTTCGCTGTACGGAAAAAATAAAAATTAAACTTCGTCCAATAATAATCTAATAACATAAAGGGGCAATTCATTTTTTTTTTTTCACAAAAATTGTAGAGAAAACAATTTTGCTCAGACATTTTTACACGCGTTAGCGTAAAAAGCAATTTGTTCTCATTAGTGTATTTTTTCTATTTTTTTTTTTTAATTAATATCACAATGTCAGTCAACCGGTACATAAAAAGTAAAACGATTAATTCACATTGAACGGTCCACCGGACGAGCAGAAACTACTACTGGGAGCGTTATAAAAATAATCAGCAAAAGGGACTGAACGCTTTCCCTTTGAAATTTAATACTGACCGCTTGTATAGTATTATATTAATATGAAATAATATTTTATAATTCAGTCACCTCCATAACTTTACTAGATATGATTAAAGAAAAAAGTATTGAAATATTTTCAATAATTACAAACCATAATGCTCACAGAGCATGTATGAAAATTTTGATGTTGTGGTGGATATTGTCATGGACATATTATGGAGTATCGTGTCGTATTATATTTTCTTGTATGATTTTTATGATCACAGAATAACAATAGTTCTAGTAAATCTAGGTTAAGATTGGTAATATATTTATTTTATAAAATGACGATTAATATAGTCTTTAAACTGGGCAATGTGTTGAACTATTAGTTCATAATACTAAATATCTATTTAGAAATAATATTTTTGATTTTTGTTTAGCAAAACTATAAACTTACCTTCAGCTATGATGATTTTATTGCGAAATAATTATAAATTAATAAAGATATACTTGGTCGTACGTACTATTGAGTCTTGAAAAAGACTATATTTGTACTATATTTTTAACCACACGCGATTAAATTTGTTATTGGATTCGTTATTTGGAATCATAAATTATTTAAACTTTTATTGGATACTCTTTGATGGCTTTAAATTATATATACTAGTAACAAGTTTTCTTTATATTACAGATTCAGGATCACACATTAAGACGGATAATAAAGTATTGTTTTTGGCAATTGAAATTGCTCATGAATATTAAGAGTAAAATGTATATTCTGTTAAAATTACATGAGATTGTTTTTCAAAAATAAGCATGTTAACAAGCTTTGGTAGTTTTTTCAATTGGACTAGTTTTTCATTGCCTATTGTACTTAAGACAATTTTCTTGGACATTTTTAATAAGACTATTATCAACTATCACCGTTTTTGTATGATGTAATTGGCCACATGACTTATCTACAATTTGTTATATATTACTATATTAGGTATGCTTAAAACATTGTGTTAGTGATGTTGTACCTGCACTGTAATTATATACCTGAATCGTATGTATAATAAAAATACATATGCGTATAAATAAAATATAAGTATAAATAGTATAATGTATTTATTTTTAAAAATACGTTTCAGGAGAAACTTAATTGTTTTACAATCATCAATTTTCGTTTACCATTAGACATAATTTAAATACAATCTTCCTTGTTGAGTCTATGTGAATAATTTTTTAGACTACACGTGAGCATAAGTAAATTAATTATAACTTTTTTATTTTATTTTATAATATTAAGCCGATTAGAAAGAAAACAAAACGATTGATTTATATATATACATAAATATACTATACAACTACTCTTTCCATGTTATTTGAGAAATATAACAAAATATTTCTTGTATTTTGATCAATAGAATCAAAACAATAATTATTATTCCCCTCATAATAGTCTTTGTGAGGAGATTCAAAAACATCAAGTGTTGTTTTATAAGCCACTGATCACTGCTTGAAATATAAACCATTTGGTAGAATTTTAAACCGTCGATATCGTTCAGTAGCAATAAAACACTATCGATTTACGCTGTGTATTGTGTTTTTTAAACTTATATTTTTTTACAATATTTATACATTATGTTTCTGGTAAAAAAAACCAAATAATTGTGTACTTAATATTCTTCAGGTACATAATGGAATAATAAAACAAAAAATAGGTACTAGGCCAAAATAAAATACGACAAAAAATGAATTTCAACCCTAAACCAACATGGTCACGTGATGGATATCAATAATCTGTGTAACATTTATGTACAGTTAAATGTATAAGAATTTTAGTTCGCATCAAATTTATTTTTATTATTTAACGTCACGTGACCATTGAATCACTCATTGTGAAAAGAAAAATGTGAAACTGACGTTATTTTTATAACACATAATATTATAAATATTATTTGTATACACAATTTATAAAGTTTATAATTTTTATATTTATATGTTTACCGGTAGATATAATATCAATTAAAAAACCATTAATATGTTCACAGTTAAAAATATGCTCATTTTAAATGTATTATTTATATTTTAAATAAATTATGTTTTGAAAAATATTTTAAGTGAGTTGTGTAGAAATGAAATAAAAAAGTTATATATGAATGACAGTTACAATTTTAATGAGAATAATTTTAAGAATTTAAAAAGATATATAGTTATAGAGCTATCCATATAATAGATTTTAAAACCACCTTTTTGGTTTAAATAAGGCAATCAAGTTTGATTGGGCGATTTTTACTTCTATAAATCATTTTAATTGTTGATGAGAACTGTTGAGAATGTATACTGATATGGATTTATTAAGGCTTTTCATGAAATACATCTCATAATAATTTATATGAACATCTGAAACCAGAAAAATATTAAATTTATAATCAATTCGTATTAGATTAGGACTTTTTGAGTTTCAGTGTGATTTAAGATAAAAATACTGATTAATATCACATTAACTACCTATTTCATATATCTTAGATGTAAAAGATATTCTTATAAAAAGATAATACTTCGTGAATAGTAGATCAGATTTTACTAATTGACTTAAACTGTGCCACAAAATACAGCTATGTAAAGTGTGTCTTCAAGTGGCTTGAAAGTCATAAAATATTTTTTTGGGGTACGTTTAAAGTGATCATTAAAGATAGAACATAATATTCATTTTTATTAATGTTTTTTTATATTGCATAATTGATTAAATATATTTTATAATTTCTCACAGTATTTTGTGATGACTGTTAAAACTGAATTTTTAACCAAAAAAAAAAATGATTAAAATTGGATATAGATGTTATAATTTAGTACCTATTATTTATGATTGTGTAGATAACTGCAGACTTTATTTCTTTAAAATTAGTTTTGACTATGTCACAGAAATAAAATGAAACTATTTTTAAGTAATTATTTTTTAAAGACAGATGAATTCAGTTTAAAATTCAAAAATTGTTATTTACTTAACAATTGTTACCATAATAGGTAATCTATAAAACGAATATGAACCGATCCAATAATTTTTTTTTTATGTTATGTGATTTCTACTAATTTTAATTTCGTACTATAGAAATACAATAAATTATACTTAATCTGTTATTTTAGTTAATGTATATTTCTAATAAGCTTAAAAAGATTGGTAAACATGAGTCAAATACTCAAATAAATTCAAATAACGAGTTTAAAACACCATATTATTTTAGATTTTGATTAACTGATTTTAATACATATTAATTAATACTTAATACCTATACACTGTGACATGAGAATTTTAATCGATTAAGTATATTGCTTAATTACGAGGTACTCTTACATAATTTATGTTAAATGCACAATTTTTGAGTTTTTTGAACTTGTCTTACACCGGACTAAACCCGAAATCAATGTGACCGCAACTGTTATTGTTCGGTGTCGATACCATAATAATATGATACTTAAAATTTTATCCAAACAATAGTGCAAAGCATTATGGTAAATGTATTTATGTTGGAATATTATTATAATAGTGATTATACTGTAACAATACATTATCTTTGAAACTTCAAATATCATTATCCTACTTTTCTGCAGGTACTAGTTTTGAGTGCAGCAATATACAAAGAGAAGTGGGTTTCAATAACCACTGACCGTGTTGCTGATAAAATCCTCAGAACCCTCTGCTAACGGCCGTTTCACAATTTGATTGGATCTTATCTCCTGGGGCTCGAGGTTTCCATCTGCTAATCAAAGTGTGTTGGATGTTGTAGAGAGAGAAAAACTGACAGGTCCCAAACAACGAAAGGCTGCAGTGCTCATATAGGGTTTTTTTGTTTTCGAGATATTTTCTTAACGCTCTCTTTCAATAATTCCAGTGCAGCAAAGACGATTTTTTTGGATTGGTAGACTCTGGACATGATGCACCTAACGATGTTAACCAAGAATTTTGGATCAGGTTCACGGCATGGTTAATGTTGCGTGCTTTCCTACTGCAGAGTATAACAATCTGAAATACCAACGTTAAGTATTGTCACAATGATGTGTTGCCTCAGGTATTTTTTTAATGTTTTATCTTCCGGTATTCCGACGCAGCCTAGAATGAATCTCAGGACAGGTGAACCTGGGACGTGGTGCTTCGTCAAGAGGATATTTTCCAAAAAAATGTGAGTTAGGTTCAATATGGGTTCTATGCTGTGAAGGATGGACATTCCGGAACACGGGTGACCACGGATGGTATTGTTTCACACAAAATATATAACAACATTGAAATTAATATCCAGAGACTTTCGCCATCACCATTGTCTTGTGGTTTCTTTGAAATCGATTATAAAGGTAAATAATTAATTTTTTACCATGTCCATCATGCTCTGTATCCACCAGCGTACAAAACCACCACACCACACTGATCAATCGATATTTAATTTTTTTTTGTTTTCAACAGGTAGGTACCTAATACTGCGTTGTTTACCAACACTCTTGTTTTTAACAGAAACAAATTCCGTTTTCTATGAAAATATCAAATATGACCGTTCTTATTATTTATCCATGGCAACATAACCTGACCTGACTGGTCTGGCAAAGCTGTTTACGAGAAATTGTAACAAGCGTATTATTTTCAATACTAAAAAGCGGTATCGTATCGAATTAGTTTTTTTTTTCTAGTGGTCTTTCTGGTCGTCTCTGAAGTATTTGAATAAATAATTTTAGTTATACGTTTCTCGCTCTTGTAATATAATTAATATTCCAAATCATATATTTCTGATGATAAAAGTATGCTTTTCTTAAAACATATAATATAACAAAAAAAAAAAAAAAAACAGATACTTTTCATTTCTGAACATAAAATTTTGTAAATAAAATATTATCAATTTAGCATGTGCGTAAAATACATAGTGCATTATAATAGTATAACGTTAGTAATAAATGTTTTCCATCCATAGATAATTAAAAAAATTGTATTTATTTTTAACGAGAAATAAAAAAATGCCTAACTTAAAATATAATAATATAGTGGTCAAATGATAGGCGATTTTGTTTATTTCCCGCCGTATTTGCTTGTCATGATACTGGTTAACCGATTGCCACTGTAAAACCAATTAATGACTAACGATAAAAATAAATATACACTGACGTACGAGACACTAATAGTCTATACTCTCTCCGTCTAATCAATTTATAAAATCTTTTGAGTTCAACCATAATATTGAGTTTGTATTACACTTTTCAATACGTCTGTGAGGTACTATATAACTGTATTTCTGTTACATAAATTAATAATATTATCATTCTTTTAGAAAGATCAACTAATCAAAGAATTCATAATCTAATATTTTTTTGTATACTAATAATTATATTATTTATTCCAAATCGTATATATTATGATGATGCAAAATCGATAGGTTCAGCTAAATAATACTATATAACATTATAGATACTGTTAAGATAATAACGCAATTGTGGCTTAACGATGAACAATTATATCATATGCACACAGCACACACTAAATTCTGTTAATGTACGAGTCAATGAATAATGACAACCACGGTAGTGGTGGCGAATGAATATTGTATACCTATTATATTATGTGATCACCATGCGTGCACACTATTATGTGGTTCACGATATTTTCAATACAGTGATATTATACGTAATAATATAAACTCATAATCGTAGGTACATGCAATAGCGATTATCAATTTGTGAACGTGTCGCATTGCGTGCAACATTAAAAACAATCGTCGTTACATATCAACGCAAGTACGATTATGATTTCCAAGTGGACGAGGATCATGAGGCGTGTGCGCATACAACTGGCGAATATATAATATGTATATATAGAGAGAGTGGGTTGGCGAGGAAGGACTTACAGTTTTATATGTGCACTGTTGGCGGGGAGAACAGTGAAAACATTTTTCATGTTACGTTCACGGCGATATTGCTTTGGTGTGCGTGTTATTTTCTCTCTTTTTGCCACAGTGTCGTTTATTTTTTGCCTTCTGATCTGTTTACAATGAAATGAGGTCAAAAACAACATACAAGCGAATGCACACAAAATATATGCACCGCTAACACAAACTACTGCACAGAAATAGTACCTACTATAGAATAACTACTATTTTATATTATATATAGTCGCTTTTTGCTCATCCAAACCAATCCCGTCACCCTTCTCGATTTTCCACCTTCCCACCGCTAACTCACTCTCTCACTCTCTCTCTCTCTCTCTCTCTCTATCTAATAGAGTACGTATAGTGCATAACAGCATCAGAAGCACCGTACTATAATGTATAGTACAGTGGCAGCAGTGGTGGAAGTGGCGCGGCAGTGGCGGCCTAATATCGTTAGGGAAATGGCTATGGGCAATAAAGGAAATTACGTTTTCCGACCGTCGCGTCCCATTGTATAGCGGCGCACTATTCCCGCCACAGCCCGCCACTGCGCTTGCAGCCGCGTGAAGCTCTTTTACCGTAGAAAAATAAATATGTCCGTAAATCCCCTCCGGATGCTATTTCTGCTGCTGCTGCTACTGCCACTAGGAAGTGCTATTTATAACGGCCGATTTGTTATCAGACACTTTCACCCACCGCCGCCGACCCGCAAAACTCTCTCACCGACCGTTATGTAGACAGTAAATGCCATACGATATAGCCGGCGCACGCAGACGCCGTTTCCAGAAACATAAAATCTGAAATCATTCCGAAGACACCGAACTCGACGTCGTCTGGCTGCCGTTTTTCTGTTTTGCGTGTGTTTCTATAGAGTTTTATTTACATATTTTTTACTTTTTGAGCATTTCACACGATTTTCTAAGACGCCGACGACCAACACACATTTTACGTGATTTATTCTCGATCGTCTCGTCCGTCACGTCATAATGTTATAACTTATAATAATAATATATTGTAATGGTATTTACTGCACTGTATATGTTATATTATACCTACTGTTGTTAATCGTGTCATTCCCGTTCCAGAGATATAATCGAACACGGTTTCATTTGTTTCATTTTCAACACGTTTTGTTTACGACGCGCGAATGCGATATTCCACATTATACTTAAACGACTTTGCAGGCGATTATAGTACATTATTGTAAATTATATAAAACGTGTGCCCAAAAAACTACATCAACTGAATAAAAATGTTTTCAAATTTGTAACGTCATGTTTTTGAAATCCGTGAACGTCAAGTAAACATCGTTTTTCTGAGCACTCATTTATTTTTATTATGATTATGATTATTTTTATTGTTTTTATAATTAATTTTTATGCTTAATAATTCATACATAGATATTTATATATGCAGTATACATATATATATATATATATATATATATATTATACAAGCATAAACATCGAATATTATAATATCGAAAAACTTTATTAAGTTTAAGATTCTGCTATCTGTTAATTTATCAGGCACCGTTATAATATAGTGAGTTTTAGTACGCTTAAGTAAAAAAAACCTTCTCTACCAAGAAAATGTCATTAATGATTTTTAAAAGTTTAATTCCGTAATAAAACATTTTTAGTAGCTTAAGATCATTATACGAATTATCTTTTATTTTTTATTCGAAAAAAAAATATAAACATTAACTTTATATCTATCTATATGTCTTTTTTTGGTAAAACTTTAAAACACATTTTATAATTAGATTTAATAATTTAAACATTCAATATTTATATTTGTTATTACCAAAAAAGAGTTAATGAGAATAAAAGCAAGCTTATTACATTAGTGTTTTATCTTTTTTAATGTACCTACTCATAATTTTTGGTAGGTATACATTGTTGCAGTGTTTTTAAAATTAGTAATTATTCCATAAATGTGTAGGTAGGCGGTTTAATTAAGACGTGATAAGTAAAACTGTACATTATACAAATATTTACGTTTCTTACATTAAATTTTATTTCATGATTAATATTTTATAGTTGGTTTCGTAATTGTTTTATTCGTTATAGTAAATAATTGCACTGAAATGTGATCATTTTAAAAGTTTCATTTATATTATATTAAAAATCCAATAAATTAAATGACGAGTAAAATGCGAATTTTATGTGTTTTAAGTTTGATAAATTACTGAACATTTTTACTCAAACAATACTATTGTCATTGGATATGCCCATATTCATGAAATGGACTAGAAAAAAATCAGTTCGATTTTGTATTATTGTTCTTTTTTCTTTTTTAATATACTATATTTTTGATAAATAATGGAACAGAAAATGTAGGTACCTGAATTTCAAATAAATCAACTTTTTTTATGATTACCGTCATATTAAATTATTTGATTTATTAAACATATTTCATGAACACGATTTTGTGTTTCGAGTTAAACTAAATATTTTATGTGATAAATATGTATTATATTGTATTAGGTATATTATTCTATACAATCGCACGCCGTAAATAAACATGCAGCTATAGGTATTTAACCAGTGTTACACCGCATGTATCTGTGCTACTATAATGTCGTAGTAAACTACTTAAAACGGTTCCATGTCATATTGCCATATTGGATACTAATTATTAATGCGGTGAAATCGATGATTGCTCAATGATACTTCTTAATATATGACGTATACTACCACATTCGATGAAAATATAAACACAATACCAACATATATTATATAGTGCATAATAATAATGTTGTGCAGATAGGTAGAAGCTATTAATTTAGAGTCAATACATCGATATTACGCTGCGGTATTAAGTAACAAAGTTTTAATTAAAAACTGCACTGTAGCAGTATTAAGCCCCATCTTGCTTATCGAGTGTTTATTAATTTTGCTGTACCTACTAGGTAAAAATGCGTAGACAACGCTAATGTAAAAATAATATTCCACAGTTTAATAAACTTAATAATGTTACAAAAATATTTTTTCGTGAACGATATTCGTAGAATAAGTATTCTAAGTGCATCTTGGTTTCAATTTTTACCTTTTCCATAACTCGTATGCGTTCCTGGTTTGTATAGGTACACATTTGAAGTAATAGCTATTCGGATAATAACTTTTGAAATGCAGGTAATCGATTTGGATGATAGTCCAAATTTGAAAAAGAAATTTTCATACAACATAGTTCACTAACTCAAACTTGTAAACACAGGTGTAAGCCAAAATAATAATATAACCGAAACATATGGGGATTACGCCAGTTCATATTCTTTTGGTGTACACTAAAGGA
Source organism: Diuraphis noxia (assembly GCF_037042655.1). NCBI lineage: Eukaryota > Metazoa > Arthropoda > Insecta > Hemiptera > Aphididae > Diuraphis > Diuraphis noxia. The sequence continues at coordinate 57,410,187 of NW_028301711.1, forward strand.
TAACTCTAAAAATGAACTGGGAGGACTTACTCGGGTTACGACGAAAATATGACCTTTTCCATGGGACATACTCAGGACATTAAATAAGGGACATTTCGGGACACATCAGGGAAACTACCTTTAAAACAAGAAAGATTCTTCTCTGTATATTGAAAGTCAACCGCGGAGTAATCCTGCCATAACGTTATACGTAAACGGCCATATAATATACCACGCAGACAGTGTTTCAATGATAATAAAAAATACACGACGTGCAGCAATAAGCCGTAGTAGTGTTGCGGGAAAAGCACTGTATTATTTTATTTTATTTTTATTTTTATTTTCGACTTAAGCACCCAAATGCGTGTTTAACATTTAAATTACTGTAATTAAATACTACACCGACGATATGCGGTGTACACAGAAAACCCCGTTTGGCATAAAAATATTATAATATTGAAATTCGTACTGTATAGGTACTGTTATAATATAATATATTTTATAAGTATTAAATGTTACTATATAATAATACCTCCTGTATAACCCATAATGTAGTTAAATAATTGATCGTACACATTGCATTCTTTGTTTTACGTTTTCTATGTAATTATACTCTCGGTGCTGCTCGTTTACAGGCTTTACTGAGTACATAACGTAATAATATAATTATTTATATAAGTTTAACGCTTTTTTTATTTTCATTTTGGTCTCGTGTTTTGCAGACCTAAAAATACATCGCAATCAAAATAAATTCCTAACGAGGAATTTGGATAAGAATTGCGGTCAAAAATATATTGTGCGTCGAAGATGAAATTATGGAACATAACGCAATTAATACCACAATAAAATATAAAATATGTATAATATAATAAAATGCAATAAATAATCACACAATCATACAAGCTGTGGTAACGTATTTTTTAAAGTATAAATTTTGTAATTATTATTACATTAAACATACCTACTACCATTTCAACTGGGATGATATTTATGAAATTAGCTATTCGTAATAATATACAATATTTATATGAACTTAGTTTTATATTTTTCTCAAGTACGATAAATATTTTATTTTATTTTTTCATAGCTTTTTTTAAATTTATAAAACCGAAAAAATAATTGTATTAATACAACATTTCGAACCTATATAATATTTAGTAGACGGGAGAAGACACGAGGAAATTTTATAATTTGTCTTGTTCGTGTCCGGGAATTGAAAGTCATCAAACTTTTGCCAAATGGTAGTTCATTGCGTGGCTTTTTATTTAAACATCCACTTACCTACGCATCACATTGAGTAAACAATGAAGTGACACTAAAAGTGTTATGTGCATTGTACGTGTGAGAGATTTAGCGTTGAAAATCGAGAAATTAGCGGAGATGTCGTAATAAATGTTCTTTAATGTTTAAATAATTGTTGTGTTTACATAATGAACACAATAAAGTTCAACAGCGATGCTCATTTTTTCATCTTCATATGGATATCTGGTCTACATACAGGATAGTTGGACCACCATAATGTTGAAATAGTCATAATAAGTTGGTGATACCGAATAATGATTTGTTAGGAAATAACAAAAAGTTTTACATCATATTATAAAGGCGATGAAAGTGCTTGATAAATATTTTATATTACGATGGTAATTGTTATTAACGAATATATTTGAGCGTATTTCATCGTTGGGATTGCGCGTGGAAAACTCATGAACGATTAATAATTCTCTGTATTGTACTAGATGGACATTATGCTTATGTGTGGTAGACAGGCGCGACAAAAAAGGTAGGTAGGACCATACCCGTATACCGAATATGATATGGGCGTGAAAAAAAAATAACGTGTGTATATATAAATATATAAAGTAAAATATTATGAAATAAAAAAAAGTTGGCTGTGCGAAAGCCGTGAGAATTTATCAAAGTCTATATCACATGGTCTCACCAACCGCACTACCGGTATACATGAAATCTTCTTAAAATGTTTAAAAACCTGCGTGAAAAAAAAATAAAAAACAACCGATTTCTAACCGAGTTCACCAAAGCGACGGGCTAGTCGTGAGCCTTTTTACGTACCTTCTTTTTCGCCATTTTCTTTACTGTCTCATAAAACTTACACTATCAGACGTTTTCGATATTGCATCGCATTGAAACTTCCAAATAGCGGACACTTTTGGTCACTGAATTGCCGAGAGGTGATCGCTATACAGTGATGGGACAATATTGTTTATCTAAATTTTTTGAGGTGCCAAAGATTTCAAGACTGTCAAATTTTACTGTCAAAAATTCTTTTTCAATAACACTGTTTATATATTACTATAATATACTAGTTATAATATATACATCTTTATATCTAAGATTTACTAATGTAAAATTTTTTTAAACTCACAGTTTTCTATATTTAAGTCGTTTTGACGAAAGTCGATAATTTTGATTTCGTGTTTTCAACCAACATCTAACTGCTAAAGTGCTAACATAATAGAAAAACATCGGTATATTTACGTTCATTTTTATCATATTGTTTTGTTTTTAGTTTCGTCAATTTATGACTAGGTATATGAGGATCATTTGGGTCGTCAACTGCTTTGTCATGAATACAATATCTAGTGTGTACCTAATGTTTTGTTGATGCTGTTTTGTCCTAATTGAAAATTAGCGAAAATGAAGCCCTTTTACACGTTAAAAGAAAAAAAAAATAATAATATATTGAGAGGTGGTAGTTGGAAAAGCTGATTTCATAACTGTATATTTTAACTATCATAGAACTACATATTATTATATGAGATTCATCTTCATCCGACATGCATAATAGAGAGGATTAATATCACTCAGTACGTATTGTTTCTGACGATGTCGTCACACACAATAGTATAGATCAGGATTATAACAACAACAACAACAACGAAGACGACGACATCAACGACGATATTATCGTAGAAGCTATAGTATACCGTCGTCATGTTATAACTCAGAGATAAATATTATGTATTACAATATATTATAGTGGTGCGCCATTATATTATTATTATTATTATTATGATATTGCATGGACTGGTGGTGTGGGCCAGGGGGGGGGGGTATGACGAGGGACGACGTTTCCGGTGGATTGCGGAAATCGCGAACGCGAGTGCGCGTGCCCAGAGGACACGGGTCAGAGGACGGGACGTGGTGCGTTCCGCACGGTTGTTCGGCGAGGATAAAACCCCGTAAGCCGATTACGCGAGACACGGAGACCACGGCACACATATGACGCAATTCGCAAATTAATTTCGCCGGGTGCGACGTCGAATAAACGGCGTGAAACTATCCACCGGGTCGGATGAACTGCAAGAGCTGCAATCGGTCGCGGATTTGCGGAAACCATAATATAATATGCGGTGTGATAAACCAATACGCGTATAATATAATATTATTATCGTCGCATAGTGTATATAGGGAGTATAATAATAATATCACCATACATAGATACATGATAATAATATTATATATGCGTACAACACATGTACGCGTCGTCATACACACGCAGCTGCTGCCGAAGGTGTATTAACGTGACAAATGTGTGTGTTATAATAATATTACTATTATTATTATTATTATGCATTGTGTGTGGACATACTGTCGATTGCAAGTGGAGCATACGATGATAACGGTGCAAACGTCTCATGTTGAAGATAATAATAATAATAAAATATAATATATATTTTAATGTCACATTTGGTAGAAAATCGCTGACCATTTGACGTGAGATTTTTCCTGCAAAACAAAACGGTTCATTTCAAGGTTCGTTATACCTTGAAAGTATAAAATTATAAAATTGTACTTTAATTGTTAGAATTATTATTCATATTATTAATATTATAATGTTAAATTATAATATATATTGAGCATCGCTCTATACCACGAACTAAGATATACAGGACTGTAAACAATAAAGTTGGAGGGTGTGAGAGGTAAATTCTCCTTAATGTATACAATGAGTGGGGTACGGGGGCTTCGAGTTCTTGTCAACACTAGTGCCATCTAGGTTTCCAAAATAAGAAATTAATAAATCGGTATGCTAATCAACATTAACAGGAGCTTAATTTCCCGCCTTTTTCATGCTTCGTAAAATATATAATTATACAATATTATAATATATTATTATACATTTTATACATTTTATACCTACTTAACATAGTATAATTTTAATTAATAATAATTGTGTCTGTATGATCTTGACTTTGGTAAACTGATGTTCAACTTTTTTAAGAAAGATGCATGCTGAATATTTTTTATAATTTTTATTTAACTTGTTTATCTTAAAATACACACACGGTGAGGTGTTGTGTAATAAATTGTCTTTCACATGATGAAAAAAAATAAAAAAATGTCATTATATTTTACTTTACCGAAAAATTCAAATATTCTCAAAGAATGGATACAATTTATCTGAATCTTTATAATAGATATAAGATACCTATGTTATATCTTATTTCCATGATATGTTATCAACTAAATAGAATTATACAATAAATTATTATAAATTATAGTAAATATCTATATTTTATGATAATATTTTGAACGTCCTACATTCAAAAATATAAAAAAGAACCACTCAAATATTTAATTATTTTTTTACACGTTACACCTAATATAATATTATGTATTTTTTTACTATATTATGTTTGGGTTGCTACTTGCCAGTTGCTATGATAATTTTTTGACCTTAACGAATCTATTTTTCAAAACTTTTTGGTTTAAATGCATAACTGAGAAATATCAAAATCAATAATAATTAATGAATAATAACTATTAAATCGGATAGCAGCCGCCGGCCAAGAGTTGAGCGCTAGTGTTGATTAGAACCGAACTTCCCTCGTCCTCCACACAATCTAAATATGAAGGTGTACTCGTATCAACATTCGTTTCCAGTCCTGTGTATCTTAGTTCGTGCTCTATACTTCTTGCATTAGGTGGCCAAGTGCCAATGTTGTGAGAAAGATATTATAATCATACCAACTTATAAAAACTATAATTTTGATGATACCTAATGCAAGACCGATGTTCACATGTGCAATAATTCAATACATATTCATTCTCTTCTAATAATGTCGACCCTGTTTGTTTATGATATTGGTCCATTATTATAATGTACATAGGTTTATATAATATTTATATATATATAACGGCGCCCTGGATAGGCAAAATAGTGGCACTTCTGTAGTGGGTGCATTTTACCGGTATCTCATCACCAAAATATTTTATGAACCAGATTTTCAACAAAATGTATACTCATATTATTATTAAGGTATTCAGAGACTGGGATGAAACTATATCGTTGAAAATCTTTGAAGTGACATAACTTAAGACGTACAAGCTTAAAGTTACAAATTGTACGCTACAAATTTTGACAAAAGGGTGCTTTTCTGATGGTAAAAGTACTGATGATTTTATAAAATAAGCAAATATTTATAGATAATCAACAGAGTTGTTATACAGGTACATATTGAAGCGATTAATGTGTATAGATTTTTAATACTTAAAATTCTGTAAACCACATATGTTACATAAAACAAATAAGTAGATACAAAAAAAAAAAAATATATTATTACATGCTCATCAGAAAAATGTTTACTAATATCTTTATCAATTCTGCTGATAACAGTTTTTTGCATAACATAAAAATATGTAGGTGTGTATAAAATAAAATAAAATATACCGACTGTTATAGAGTTTCTGGTAACAATACATTATGAGCCAGCTTCGGTCGAATAAAAGTGTCTCGATTATTAGGCAGTTTTTCCCCTTATGCAAGTAATTAATTACTATAAATTAAAATTTTTGTTTAATTTTTTTTTCCGTATTTTCCCGACCAAGCCGAAGAGCGACAATGACAATCGAGCAGAGTGTAGGTATGTATATATATTTAAAAAAAAAAAAAACTCCACGTAATCATCTTCAACGACCCGTGAAATCGATTTTCGTTTTTCCAAAATCTAACGTGTGTGTTAGTTAGAACGTGGCGCGAAACACACGGTTGTCAGACCACGAAATATAAAAATCATTAATATATCTCTCTCGTTCATGAAAATTATGATTGATGTCCTCCTATACGGGGTTTCCGGATTAAATATCCCGCCCGTTCTTCTATTTTCCCGTTTCCGGCGTTGTGCTCGATGTGCACAGCAGCCTTATCGACAAATTATTATCCGAGCCTGCACATGGAAACCCTTTTGGTCCTTGTTATATTTTCTAATATGTACTATATACAACTCTAGCGTAGACGTGTCACATGATAATATTTAAGGACCAAACAATCTTTAGTTGAAACTAGGTAAAACCGTGTGCGTGGCGTGAGCCAGAAGATTGTCTCTCATATACCCTGAATATATGCTGAATATAGAATTCGTAGTGTGCCACTCACTGTCATGATATTATGAAAATCTAGGTTGTTAAATATCGATAATATCAGATGAGTGGCGATACTATACCGATACGAAATCCCACGAATAATATATATATATATATATATATTATTTATTGTATATTAGTAAAACTTACCGTAATCGTCATCGATGACCTTGCTACCTCGTTGTATTGTTTGGCTAGCTGTTTGATAGATGTGTTTGAAATATATTATAATGCAGCTATAATGTGTACAGACGTAGTAACAGGGATCCACAAGGTTTTTTAACAATCACAATTATTATAAGATTATACACGTACAAGTGAAACGCCTAGATTAATAGATTCAAAACCGTACAAGGGCGTCGTTATAATTAAATTCATGCATTTTTTCATAATATTATTTTTTATGCGAATTACAAACGTAATCGAATGACGAAATTTAACATAATATTTCATTTTTTTTTCATTTTTTATAAATAACACTTATTATTAATTATAGGAACTTAATATTATATTTAACACTACTAATTGAAACTTCTGATGGCTGATTTCCTTCATACACTAGAGACTTTGATTGGAATTTTGTAGCTTAGTGAAAAGATAGAATCATGTAAAATAGACTAATATTGTGACCCTTTAGTATAATAATATAATATCTACACTATTTTTATATTCAATGTAGTTGGAAGTTGAACCTAAAATGGCGTTCAGTAATAAAACAATAGAATATTTAACAAGACCATTAAAAATATCGTTAAAATCGAATTATATATTTTTAAAGATTCATTATAATTATAGAAATATTTTAAACAGACAAAATTACTGTACGAAATTTAAAAATAATTAATTCACTGATATTCGATAGTGCCATTTGTAGCAAAGTAATTACTTCGAACGCACTACAGTGGTGTTTTCAGGACCACTGTAGATGGTCATCACAAAGTCATTATTTTAGGCATGCAGTCAACTGTTGGTAGATCGCAACAAATCTTTGGTTTTCCACCATTGACGTTTGCCCAGTACAATTAAATAACGTAATACTGTTCGTTTGTCATGGTAATATAGTATTATTTACGGTAACGACCATATAATGCAAAACAGAGCCGCATATAAGAATAACAGTGTTGCAGTACCTAGTAACTGTATTATTTAGTTTAAGTAGTGCAATATCGGTATCACTATTTACAATATTATCCTAACTATTGTGTATTTGAACAACAGAATAATAATAATTGTAATATTAAAAAATCTCGTCATAATATGTGTTAAAATTAAAATTAAAAAAACACAATCGAGTCGTGATAACTCAAAGTTTAAAGGGGATTAAAAATTTACTTCAAGATATCAAAATAATATGAGCTGTCATTTTTTTTTACTTATAGTGCGTTGAGACTTGAAGTTATATATTATAATTCGAAAAAAAATATTTTTACTTCGATTCATCACATCATTTTTATAAAACAGGCAAGTGTGGGTCTCTAGCTTACAAGAGACACGACTATCATCGAATTATAACGATTGAATTAAAGCTGTTTATGTTTGTTAAAACAATTAACAATTGAAAGCGGTGCGAATATAAAATGAATAATAAAAAACACAAAGAACAGAGATGAACACCCCTCGTTGATGTACTCAATACATACATTTGTAATATTTTCGTTCGTTGGTCTGAAGAATGTTGTTCAATTTAAAGGAGAAAAAAATTAACATCAAATCAACGTTTAATTATATGATATACCCACTTATATTGATATATTTAACTTGCAGTATAATAATATTATTATAATAACTGATAACGTTGCGCGAAATTGATATATTATTAGGAAAATATGCTATTGTCGTAGTATTAGTTTTTAAATATTGTAGGTAATTCAAATATTAATATTTTATTCATGTTCGGGTAATTTAGTAGCTACAAACTACTTACCTATTTTTAGATTACAAACCTTATCAAACGGGATTTATTCCATATATTATTGTGTTCTTGCCATTAAACTCAATACATTTATATATTATTTGATTAATTGTATTGGTTTTTTTTTTATTTTTCTGAATACCTCCGAATGATAAATCCATATAAAGTGGAATGTGGTGATCAATCTGGATTTTGTGTCCTGCTTTGTATGAATTATTGTCTGGAACAATAACTCCATCAAGTTTCTTAATATACTTATATATGTATATTAAAGTATATAAAGGTTATATTAGGTATATATTAATTTTTAATTTTAGCTTATATTCCAAATATTTTGTGATTTATCATATTAGTGATATAATTAGGATAGCCTTAACATAATCGAAAAATAATATGTACAATAAGTGTACTTTCACTTAGTTTCAGTAATATATTTATTTGATATTGCATCTCAATATTATTATTTTTAATAAACTAGGTTTTTGAAAATATAAGACGAGCCAACGAATAATATTGTTATAGTTTGTTATTATCTAAAGCGCAGTAATGAGATATTATAATATTGTTATTTCACAAATAATTGTAAATACTTACTGCTCTAATTAGTAATTACTCTACGTCGGTTTTGCATTGTTATATGCCCGTAACCGTAAATAATACAATATTACCATGAACAACGGATAAAATAAAAAACGTTATGCAATTCCTATAAGGACGTAGATAGTCGAAAATTGAACATTTGTTTAATTAGCGTTTGTGTTAAATAATAATTAAAGTCGGTATAATTTTTGTTAGGTATATACATTACATTCCATGGGTTAAATATTCAATATACATTTGTTTGTATTACAACATTGTATCTTATTATGATAATTTATTATAAACATGTAATATAAACATAATAAAAATAAAAATATTACGTTATATTATATTTGAGAAACTAAACTGTTAATAATACAATTATTCAAATCAGATACGGTCTTACGGTAACGCATTTGCCGGATAGAAGTTGTCTTAAATTTAAAAAAATAAAACCTTTAAACACGTGCGTGTAATATACGTATGTACTGTAATATTTTCTAAGTTATAACTTATAAAACAGTAACGCCGTCACCGTTGTTAAAATACCAGATGATCTGAGTTAATTATATTTGTTCTTCCTGGATTTAAAAAATAAACGGCTCATCAGATGTTACATATTGGCATGGTTGCGCGTGGATGCTTATTTTTTAACATCTCTTCTTGTTTAAACTTTTTCAGAATAAGAATAAATCACGTACCCACCTTCCCAATATGATCGTCAACCACATCCCATCCTCCACCCTCCTTCTGAGAGAGTCAGTTTCGTCATTAGTTCTCACACTATCATAGGGTGCACGCACAGTAGAAGTGTGACGATAGGTAGTATAATATAATGTGAGCGAAACGATTCGAATTTCATCCTTATATGGAGCTCTATTTACTCAACAGAACGTAAACGACCAAATCTATTTTCGAAACTCTAAATGCAAATCGAGTTTAATGCGCAGCCATCAAAACCTAAAAATAATGTAAAACGTACCCTGTAGCTACGGGTAAAATATAAATCCATTTTTTGCTTCTCGAAGAGTGCCGAAAAATATAAAATATATTAAGATAATGTGATATGTTTACAATGTCGTGCAATAGTATTATACTTATAATGTTCGAGATGTGTGTCAAACCCAACCTGAACCAAATTTACTTGAGAGAGAACCGAAATAAAATATCGAACACATATATTGTGTGAACAAAAATACGAAATAAGATAAAATATCAAGCCAATAATATAGTATAAACGTGAAATCACTTTTGGTTGATAGCTATAAAATGGGTTATTATACTTTTTTTTCAGCATAATGTAATAATTTATTAAGCCTCAAGGTAACAAACAACAGTTATTAAACTATCATATAACCAAACGTTGAGCATAGAATAATATGATGATAAATTAATGTAAATGTTTATTTTCCAGATTTTTCAATAGTTCAATGCCAAAGTTTGAGATTATCGTTCAATTTCAACTTTGTTGAGTTCACACTATGCCCGGAGCTTGAATTGAAATAAAGTTATACAAGTCAATTGATTTTGTATAGATAAGATTGTCCTACCTTCAATTATCTCCTATTGTCCGTCGTGCGAAATACCTTACACGCGTAATAAACAATATCCGATGCTATATACTATAATGCATGCTGAAGTAATTTATAATAATATTATAATGTGATATTATTATGTACGTGCTCTGCTACAAAACTATCATATCGACATAAACATCGTTAGTGTATAACAAAATATATTATTATTATGTTATTACATGCGCGCACAATAACAAAACATTTCGTGTTTACAACCAGGCTCGTCTTGTCGATAGTTATAATATTCCTCGTGACAAATGTAAAAACGACGATACCGCGTCCCAATCGTGTTATAATTGTGTGTGTGTGTGTGTGTATTCATTAATAATTACGCCAAGTAAATCTCTTGAGATTTCATTGAATGCGTGTTCACAGCACTAAAGATAAAATACAGAACCAACGGATAAGACGTTTGACGAAAATTCGAAATCACACGATCGTTTATACCCTCTGTATTATTCGTGTGTATTCATAATGAATAATTTGGCGAAATTGAAATCCTCTTAAACATTGGTGGTGTGTCTAGGCCTAGGCCATGATAGAACTAAGCATATAAACCATCTTCGGTGGTTGTTTAATATGATAATAATGTATACGATCGAGATATAGGACAGTAATTCAGCAAATTAATAAATATAGTTCATTAAAAGATGAATGATCGGCAGTATTACACTTTTTGTCAAAATAATCTTTTTCAATAAAAATAAAAAAATATTTTATGTAATTAGTAATTAGAGTATAAATTGTAATGTTTTAAATGTAATCATTTTAAATCAAGTTACCGAATAAATTGACAAAATATTAAAAACATGTTATTACAATATAGAAAGGTCACTGCTGCAATTTTAGCTGCTAAATCACGAAATTTACATTTACTGGCGTTATTGATTAATAGACCATTTTTTTTTAACAGTTGGTATTATATTACGTGACAGACAGAAACTAATTGGAGCTCTTTATTGCGCTGGCACTCATACAAGAATTCTATAATATGTTTAAATATATGAAAACAAACATAATTAATATTGAAATGTATAAAAAAAAGTGTCATTACAGCCATACACATTTTCAATACTGATACATACACTTCACGGCTACAGTATTGGCGTCAATACTTTACTACACATAAAAAACCTCTTTTTCCACTTGTTTCTAAAAAAAAATTATATGATTATCTGTGACACACCATATTACAGTGTTATAGTAATAAAAGAAATGAACAGAGAAAAATCCTACGTAGGTCAGATTCAGTTGTTCGTTTATAAATGTATTATATAAAAAAAATATATATATATATATATATAAATATAAGAAACTTTTCTAATATTTTTTGTAGTGGCTTTTATCGCACGTGTGGACTTACGAAACGAAAGAAAATCAAAAATCCAATTCCTCTACCATCGCATACATGTTTAACGTACGGAAAACAAATATTGCTTATATTATTATACGCGTATATATGGACCTGAGATCGAACATCCGGTGTCCGTCGTTTTCAGAAGGAGTGCATTTAATGGGTCACTACTGTTTGGACAGATAAGTTCAGTTTTCTTGACTTGATACATAATTGAGAGGATTGAAAAGTGAATCCACGGCTGGTAAGCTACTGTCGAAATTGTCGAAATCAATGTTCATGTCGAGTGTCTTTTCTTCTCCCCACGATCCTATATCGTCACAGTTATTTTTTATTTATTTAATTTTTTTTTTGTGTGTTTTTTGGTATCGCGTGCGTACACACAATTTATTATTTTTCTTCAATATGATATATAACCATTTAACTCCAGAAATATTGAAAAACGATATGAAAAAAAAAAAAAAACAATCGACAGTCGTAGGTTGTGTGATGATTTAATATTGTTTGGTTTTGCAGTTTGTTTAGTACATATCCTGAACGTTTTAAATTAATTAAAAAATGTACTAAAAATAAAGTTATATTATTATACAATTTAATAGTGCAATAATAATTGGTATAGCGAGCCGTATGTCAAGTCAGATAAATAATATAATCCAATCCAAGTAATTTAAACTGTATACTAACTACCCACACGCATCCATCACTAGACGGTGGACCGACTAAATTGCGTTTGACAATAATAATATATTATCACAGTACTTACGCGACATTACCATAACGACGAAACTTCACACTTTGAATATTTATCGATAGCTAAAGAAAGGGTTACCGCGTCTGTTATGGGTGGGGGGAGGTGCATTCGTGGCCGTCGTACTACGCTTTTTGGGCGTTTAAATTATGGTGGTGTTGATCTGCAGGTAATCAGTGGCGAGGACATGACAGTGGAACAGGTGGTGGTGGGGGAAATATTGTGGTGAATGGCACATCGTTTCTAATTATACCTGCCACAGTGGAGGAAGCGGCGGAGGCGGAGACGGCGGTGGCTTGGCGTGGTGACTGGAAGAACACGAGGCGGACATTTCATTTTTTGTTTAATGAATATTCAGAGGTCAAGATGGTTTGCTTGCGTTAATTAATCGTTCCCCATCAGCGAACGATTGTTTCTGATATTCGAAAATGTCTCGACGAATTAACAAAGAAAAAACAATCTACCGGTCTTAGTTCGATATACGCTGTTAATATTATGAGATCGTCTCTTTTTTGGCACGCGCGACTTGGTATTTATTTTATCGCTGTTGCTTAGAATTTATTCGATTTCAACAACGATATCGTGTGGATTTCTTATGCAGATACACGGTATAATAAAAACGTTAAAATCGGTCTTCCTACTGGGTGGGTGATTTGGAACGCGGAAGGGCGGGATACCCACTTTCTGAAAAAAAAAAATAAAAATAAAATAAAAAATATCCCAACATTATACCAAGGTAAGTACTTTTAAATTAATTGTACAAATCGAAAATTTTTAGTAGAAAATTATATTGTGGAACATTTTTAGATCCCTTAACTAATTATTTTTCTCGATTCAAGTAGGGCTGGTTAAATAATATAAAATCGTACTATAACATATTATATTTAAAACTTAAAAGGGCGTGGGATAAATGGCTTCTCGAGACCATAATAATATGTCACCACATGTCGTCATTATTTAGGGCAATTTATTTAATCCAAACATAAATTATTTCGTTTAACTGATGGTTTTCTTTTGTTCTCAACTTTAGGTTCATCTACATGAGTTTTATTTTTAAATTTCTTCGTGTTTAAAATATTAATAGGTACCTGTGAATTCGTTTGATAGGAAACCAACATATTAATTTCTAAATCGTTTTCATTAGAAATTTTTTAGTGGTTGATCATTAAAAGCAATCCAGTTTGGAGTACTCACAAGTTTCCTTTCGAGATTTTATCAACAGTAATGAGCAAACAAATATATATATTTTCGGCCAGTTACAAACATATAGGTAAATGCAGGTTATACTCACACCTATGCAACAGCTATACTCCCATATAGGTTTATTAATTAATTTTCAAAAACATTTTTAACATTATTGCTCTTTTCAAGAACAAGAAAAGCTCCTTCTTAAAGTTCCATTACACTATACATTGAATTATTAAAACATAAATGATTATACCACCGGAAAACGCGATTGCAAATTAGATACAACACTTTATCGTACTAGTTATCTTGATGTTTAATAAAACCGTCGAATTAAAGTGATTTAGCGAAACACATACATTATTATATACACTACGTGAAAACCAAGGTGAAAACGTATAGCCAATAAAAAAATATGATAAATAATTATATAGTTACAATTTTTGATATTATGTAATATTATGAATATTAAAACGCATGGGCAGATAATTGTTCAATCGGAATCAGATGTGACTCATCTATTTCGCATGCGGTAACTAATAACAGAAATAATATCAATGATAATAATGAATCAAACGTAATATTAATTATTATATATATATATCCCGTAATAAAAATATAATCTATATATATAAAAATGGAGACAAAAAATTCGAAATTGCATGTTGAGAACGGCTGGGCCGATTTGGCTCAAATTTTTTTTAAATGATAGAGAATGTCGGGAGGCGGGTTTATAGCATAAATTATGGACCTAACTCCTGTGATTTAGAGACAAAAACTGAGTTACACCGGTGGCGCCCTCTAGCAGATAAAAATAAAAATATAAATCTATGCATATAACAATTCATTAATTGAGAACGGCTGAACCGATTTCGCTCACTCTTTTTTTGTTTGGGTCATAATTTCCAGGAGAAGGTTCTAATGGATGAAAAATTTGAGAAAATTTCGGGTTAGAGAAATATGATGAGGGTGTGATGAAATTAAAGTGGCGCCATGTGCCCAATAAAAAATAAAATAAATTATATTAATATGTTTTGGTAGTCAAAGGCAACCATTTACACAAACAAGTTCTCTCGAGAGCAGCTGGACTTATTTTTAGAATGGACATTTTTGTTTATTTATAAATATATATTTATTTATAAATGGTTGCTTTAGTGACGGTTATTATTAGCGGTTATTATTGTTCTGTGTGATTAGTGATGGTTATATATATATATATATATCTGTTAGTCCTACATACATTCTTAAACAGCTGGACCGATTGCGACAAAATTTGGTACAGAATTTTATTAGACATAGGGCAGAAGATATGGTACGTTAGAAAGTGTTATGCCGAAATATCATTGAATTGAATATTTAAATTGTCAACATTATATTGAAAAAACTAAGAAAATTACATAATGATATACGGAATTGAATATCGTTGTAAAATTATAATATATTTTAACCACTATCTATCATTATGTATAAAAATATACTGATAGCATCATCACATGAAATGAATTTAACACACAATATGAACTATGGACCATAAAAGAGATAGAATTTTTAACAGGCTCATAAAATCATTATGACTTGTCTTTACAATAAATTGCATATTTTGTTTTACTTTATTCATATTTTACTGATGCCGTAAACACTTACTTAATAACTTTATTTAAAAAAAAAAAATGTATGTGAATATCATAATAATTTTTTATTTCTCAATTTTTTTTACACAAAGTTATTCCGTAAACCGAATGCACAATCAACACTATGACATATTAAAAATGCGCATGCCACTGTTGTACATACTGCGTAATCAAAATACTTTATATTATATTATACTGATATTGTTTGACTAATAAATACGCCACAGTAAATTTAAATTTCCCAAATGTATTAAAAGTCTTTGATGTGTTTAGCATAAATTGTTAATGTGGATATATCTATAATGTGTTAAACAATATTGATGTATATTGTATATGCATTACTACCATCGTGGAGATTAACCATTATTTCATAAAGCTGAAGTAGTACCTATCGTGAAATTCACCTCAACACTTTAAATTAGTTTTATCCTCGTGGGAGATTATCGTTTTATTAGAGGGTCAATCAAAAAAAAAAACTAATTATTATTTTTTTTGAAAAGAAGAAAACGTTTGTAAGATTGTCACATGTAACGTGAATATTAAATCAATAGGAAATTGTATAATATTTCTACTATTCTGTGTTTTAACGTGTATGTGGTATAACACTGTTAGTTTTATATCAGTCAAAGAAAATCTAGCTATTAATGTGAAATGGGTTAGATAGAAACAATGAAAATCAAATTCAAAAATTAAATTTTTTCGTTAAATTATATTATACATACAGCAAGTACTGCGATATACTGAGATATCAATAATAAACAAAATATCATAAAATTACAATATTTGAACACTTATGACTTACACAAATTATATTTTTTTTTTAAATTCCAGATATTGGGTTTTCTTGTAATTGTAATTATTTTAAAGGTATTTAAATTCAGTTCAAGATTATGGAAAATTTAGATACCGACGTTCAACATAATAAGATTCTACAGTAGGTATAATAATATTTACTCGTTTTTAACTACGAGTACCTATTGTACAATGCATATTATTATTAATTGATTGAGAGTTATGTTTTATATTTTATTGCACCATTTTATGTATCATTATGTCGTCTGAGTTGACTTAATTGCAGCCGACAGCGATTGCGTAACTTGTAGTGCTCCTAAGAACGGAATAAGTTGTTAACTATTTTGGACGTACAATAAGTTATAAAACTTTTTCGTTTAAAACGTGAAGGGCAACAATCGAGGATCGTAATCCAATTATATTTTAATAACATATAATATGATTATTTTGTTGCGTTCGTTCACGCACAAACTATTATAGCTTATTTGAGTGGGAATATTATAGCTTTATTTAAAAAAAAAAAAAAAAAAACAAAAACAAAAAAATTCAAAATAATGCACATATAAAATTTTTTTAAGACATTTTTAACAAAATAATATTATTTTATTTATAAATAAACTTAAAATGAGTCAAAATATTTATGGCGGATAAAAAATATTAGTGCAAACATTTAGGAATATTAGAAAATATCATAAAATGTCTCAGTAATTTTATTTAGAATTTCGCCAAAACTACATTAAGTAAATCGATTTTGTTGAAAAATTTTTGGAAATTATACATTTGTATTTTTTTTTTCTTGAGTACTTTTGAAAACGACTGGGAATTTTAATTTTTGACCTCTCAAATTCAAAAATCAAAACATAATTTCGACTACTTATCAAATATACAAATGCAAAAAAAAAGACACATCACTATAAAATTAATACATTCATCGAGAATCTAAAAATCAAATTCAAGTGTTAAATATGATGCTATAAAATTCGTAAAAATCAACTAAAACATGAATATTAACTTAAAATTAAAAATCTTCAAAATATGGAAACAAAAACCTTCTTACTTAATTAAAATTGCATAAAACCTATGTATTTTGTTTTCGTGATGATATAACTCGATCATCGCGTAGCTAACTTTGGAAAGCAATGAAAAATGCATCTATCTAAATCTCAGTCTTTGAAAACGGTTGCTTTATATCCAGGAGTATGATTACCATGAAGTATGTTTTGGAAAAATCGGGTACTTCACACAAAGCTAGTCAGGTTACGAATATTACAATCCCTTCACAATATTTCGTGACAAAGACAGTAATATTGTCATGGCACTTTATACAATACACGACACACATGTTAGTTGGTATTATAGAGATCGCACAAAGCACTATTCTCGAGCAAATTGGTTATATATTACGGTTCGTAGGGGGTAAATGTTTGTGGTAGTTTGGTTTGTGTGTGTGTGTGTGATTATGTGTGTTTTTCTGTTTTCACTGTCCGTAAACGCATTTTATCGATCACGGTTTATTTATTTATTCTTTTTTTTTTACGTACTCGCAAATCTTCCGGAACAAAACGTTTCCGGGACACGCGATATTTTACTAGAGCATCACAAAACACGTGCATTACCACAATAGAACCGGACGATGATATTATACTCTTACACAATTTTATCCGCTCTCCATGCTTTCGATACAATATTATTTTTATCGTTATTATTTTTTAATCTAAAGTTGAACGTACAAAAGCACACGCTCACGCAATACACAGATAGCCACATCACATACCTACACATTGGGGGCACATATCATACCCAAATATTATAAAAACCTGCGTTTTTCTCCCATTCAATGGCAGGGGCACACACATATATTTTATTTATTTATTGCTACCTATATTATTGTATATCATAATAATACAATAGCTGGACGGTTTATTTATGAATCGCTCATGATCTGTTCGACCGATGATAAATCTGTTGTCATTTCGCTCTAGTTGGACCAAATTGAAAATCATCGCATATCATGTAAATCCGTCAATACAGTATTGAATTATTATTGTGATTTCGTAACGACCACTCGTTATAGTAGCAACGAACAATTATTTCCAACCCGGTACGGATAAAATATGTGAGTTAGTGTTAATATAATCACAAAAATAACACAACACAAAAACTTACTGTATCTTCTGTTGCAAAAACTGAAAATATTATTATTCTAATCATCATTTATTTTTTCTCATTTTCAACCACATAGGAATCAATTTTTCGTAAAAATGCGTGATCGATAATCGCCGGTATTGCATTTATTCCGCGAATTTCGAGATTTCCTCACGAAAAACCTACGACTACTAGATACGATTAAGCAAAAGATAGTAATGGGGTGTTAAGCTTAGATTCTTTTTAATATATTGATGCCTATATTAATGTTATGGTGTTCGAGCAAATGGAATGAATTCCAACAATTACGTAAACTGTTATCCATTTTTGAGATAATTTAAATATTACGAGACTTTAAACGTGTAAGTACTGATAAAATTGTTTTCATCCCCTCATTCCCAAACGTAAACGATTGTTTTCTAATACTTTACAATAATAGCACAAACATCGAATTTTTACATACCAATCCATCTTTTACCGAACACCACGCACTTTGTATGGTTTCAGATTCGGCTACATTATTGTCGGACCAAAACGCTTGTCCCAAATTCGTTCGAACGCATTGTAATCGTAACCGGGCGTGGATATTATAACTCATATGAGTACAACACAAAACATATCGCGTTGTTAAGTATGCAAAACCAAAGTACACAATCGATTTAAAACCCTTGTAAGAATTACCATATACTGTACACTACCATAGACATTGTTGTTCGATAATAATATAAGAGTATGGTCAGCGTGTGCGAATGTTTCGCACATTGTGCTCAAATCACCTCATGCAGTTTAACGTTGCCAATAAGCAATACCTAATACGGTTATACGGTTATACATTACCGGCTGCGATTCTAAATAAAATTGTTTAGTAGTGTTTTTTTTTTAACACTTATTTTTATTTCTTTGTTGTTTTTATAATATTAGTGAAAAACAAATGCATTGAACATACATAACGATAAAATATTACAGATACTGACATCGTAATATTATTATTAATTAATAATAAATATTAAAGAATATTACAATCTTATAACTAGTATATCTATAGTGAATTAATTTCAAATATTTTTATTTTATTTTTATTTTAAGACCACTTAAATGGGTTTAACGGGTGTTTTACTTCAAAATATACATTTATTTCGTGATGCCTGCAATTAATTGGAACATTTAATATTTAATTTTGTTGAATTGGAAAACTTTAAAGCGCGTTTTCGTGTGGCATTTTCAAAACCTTCAAGTCAATTTATACGTTTATTAGTACAGTTTTGGCTAATTTGAAAACATTGTTTTTCATTTACGGTTTGCTGAAAGGGGTTTCAGTATAATAAGTATTTCATAAAACCAAACGTTGATGAAATTATATACAACTCAATAATTTACTACGAAGATGTATGATTGGCAGCGTTTCTTTGAGAGTAAAACTTTGGTACATTTTAATATTAAAATATAGCTAAGTAAACTTTTTTTTTTTTTTAAACCTGAGCAAAACGAAAAATTTAAAATTTTAACAACGTGGATTTCTTGTTATGATATATTTTTTTTAAATACCTATATAGTTTCACAAGATTTTAAAAACCTTACTCTGTTTTTAAAGTAAAATGAATGGTATCAATGCTAATTTATATTTATATATGGATTAAAATATTAACTATGAAACATACTGATAAGGTACATAATATTATTCACTCATAAACATAAATATTTCTTCAATAAGCGAAATCTATATTCATTAAATATTAAGAATCTATTTTTTTGTATCATTGAGATCTTTATATTTTAGTGATTGATAAAATATTCTTATTATATATCCTATAGAAAATATTATATACTATATATATTTTTTAATACGTTTATGTATTTAAATTTTTTTGAGGTTTTTAATTTTATTACCTTGTAATTTTTAGGATATTTTTATTGCTTATAAATATTAACCCAATTCCTTATATTTCATGATTATTACCATATGAAACAAAATAAATATATCTATGAGTAATTCAATATATTATTATAAATTATATTTTATGAAATAATTAAAGTAGGTATACAAATTTAAGAAGATTAATAACTTTATCGTGTATACCTAGGGGTATTGTAATATAATAAATATAAATATAAATATGTACATAAAGTATGTTGGTAATTTGTTTAAAGTATAATAAAAAAGTTTTAAATTTGTTTATTATAATATATTCACGAAAGCACCTGTTTTAAAAACTTTCCATTTGCACTTATCTCAACACAAGTTTCCCCTCAACCAGAGGACTTTGCGGCTGTATTGACCTTGTGGTATGTCTACTATAAAAACTAATAAACCGCTTTATAATTATTTTCTGGTTGAATTTGTCCCTTTTCAAAACTCATAACTGTTATTGTCCAGTTATAATAATTTGTCAAAATTTTTTGAAAACGATGGTGACAAACGTCGCAGTTAAAAATTATTATTCCTGTGTGTTATAGTGAATACAAAAAACTATACCTGCTCACACTATTATATGTTCATCATTTGTGTTGATAAATTAAAATATATTCAATGGTGTGTGTGAGTGAGTGTCAAGAGTGTCAACAAAACACGTTCGATTGCAGTCCCGTTTGTATTTATTGAAGTTAAAATCTGGTTTTGATGCTGATCTGAATTATTTTGAGATGAAAATATAGACTTCGCATCTCTTCATTCTTCACGCATATTATTTTTTTTTTTTTTTTTTTTATTGTTTAAGCATCAACTGCAAGGTTATTAGCTTTACTATTATTACATTTTTACATTTTACATTTTAGGTTCTACATTTTACGGTATTATAAGTTATTGGACAATTCGATTATATACAATTAAAAACAAGTATTACAAATAAACAAACTTATTATATGCTGTTATACCTACAATTCAATTTCTTTAAGGTATAAAATTGTGTTTCGCCAGTTAGAAAAAGGACCAATAGCATCATACAGGTTGTCAGGGATGTTGAAGTCTCTTCTGGCTGTATTAAAGTTTGGGCAGTGGACAATGATGTGTTTGATAGAGTAGTTGATGTTGCATGTAGGGCATAGGGGTGGATCTGTTTTAGCCATGAGATGTCCGTGTGTGAATTTGGTATGGCCGATTCTTAAGGCATATTATTATTATGACTATAACTTTGGTATAATTTTTAAGTAAAAAAAATTGGGCGCCCGGGAATTGGGCCAAAATGCACCTTTTTTTTTCCAAAGGTCTACGGTAATTGAGCCACTAAAATTTTATATTTATAACAGGTAGGCCCGGTAATTGGGCCACTTTTTATTACTAAATTTTTTGACTAACTTTATGGACCTTGTATTATATTTGTAAAATTAGTATTGGCATTATTTATAAAAATTATTTCATATTTGACTAATTTTATGGACCTTTTTGTACATTAAATTTATTAATCTGTATGAAAGTATTTTTAAAAAATATTAATTATTAGACGTATAGTATTTTTATTTGTTAAACAAAAAATAATAATTAGTTAATAAACGTTATAATTATATTCATATTAATAGTATATTTGTGTACTATACTTTTATGGCCCAATCTACTGGTAGTAAATGTAAATAAATATTTTACATGAAACAGGTAGGTAGTTAAAATGTGGCCCAATTCCCGGGGGCCCAAAAAATTATATTCCTAACGAGTAGGTCTAACCACAGACTATAAGTAAGTACCTGAAATTTTTTACCAAACTAGAATCAAACAGTTTATAAATTCGTAGATTTTAAATTGAACGTTTCATAAATAAGGATATAATATGTTCATCAATAATAATGAATCATTATTAAGAAGGCGTGCAACATTTCATTTTCTATTTTGAATTATTACTGAATATATTATATAATTGTATTCAGTTAATTAAAATTGAAAACTATATAGGTACTATGTTTATGGAGAGCCGTAATTTCTATAAAACTCTATTAAAATTTCAAACACTCGTTTTTGCTTAACTAAGATCGTCTTTACCCGTAACGCAGTCATCAATGTTAAAATCCGATAAAAATAAATGTTACTATTGCTAAACTTTACGACAAAACAGGGAATGTGTAGGTTAGACGTTGTTTCCGGCGGATTAGTGTAGCACGACCATCGCGAGGGTGTTGAAACAATAATAATATTATTTATTATTCATTATCATTATATTACTATTGCATGGAGTGTAGACGAGTGTTCTTCGGATACGTTTGGTATTTCGGAAATGGCAAATGGCAGTTGTGGGGTACGCACATCAGCGAAATTTAAATAATATTATTCTTATTCTAAATACTTACTGCGGCAGTCAACTGTTAAAGGTGGCCAAACGTTATCGGTTCGGTCTATCGGCGTCGAAATGGCGTTTTATTACGTTGGAGTTAACCTAACCGGGCAGTGCTCGTTGCATAAAGGGCGTTATGTTATTATAACTCTGACACACATATACATATTATCAGAATTATTATAACATTTATACGCGTATCACTCGGAAAGGTACAGTAATATTTTATAACGCCTTCTGTACGTTACGCATAAGACCCGACCGCACTTGGTCGAGGCGTGTACGTCGTCATGGACGCCATATCATGCGTGCATCGCTGCAAAGTCGTCGGACGCGGATAAAAAGCGATTTAAATACTACCTGATCGTGATCACGGGTCGTCGGTCATCGGTGTGTGTGTCAGTGTCGGATGTTAATGATAATAATAATAATAATAATAATTATTATTATTATTATTATTATTATTATGACACAGCTAGGGGCTATACATATGTGCGCGCGGCAGTGGCGTTTGGGGACAGGGAGATCGCTGTTTTCGAGATAAGAGAGCGGAAAATTAATTTTAATGAGTGTATGTACTATGCACAGTTACCCACCAATTATTATTATTATTATTATTATTATTATACAATGTGTATAAACGTATGATAAATACGCGCGTTTATTTATGGCGGTGGTGGGTCGGTGACCGCGGCGGCAGACGTTTGGCGTGGCAAACGTCACACACCCCATCGGCAGTGGGTCCAGGGGAAAACCCTCCGTCGGGAGGGTTAGGTCGCGGGCCACACACCTGGCTTATCTATAATTAAATCCAGTCCTTAATTATTGCCGGCTGATATGACCCACTCGATTGCCCGAGAACGGCCCACGCGCTGGTCGGTCGGTCGTGCGGTGTTGCGTGTGATTATGGGTATGAAGGTGGGTGGGTGATGGGATGGTGTGTGGGCAAGGGCTTAGGAGAGACGTGATGTGATTTGTTTTGCGCCTGCCGCGCGTATCGGTAATTTTCCGGTTAGGTAGCAGTCATACATTTCAGTCGAGAAGATGGGTGAGTGGATGAAAGCGGTAGGTGGTAGGAATTATTCGAATGCCGCCAGAGATGAGTATATACGATAGACTTGGTATGGGTGGACCGAGGGGAAA
This sequence comes from Diuraphis noxia, assembly GCF_037042655.1. NCBI lineage: Eukaryota > Metazoa > Arthropoda > Insecta > Hemiptera > Aphididae > Diuraphis > Diuraphis noxia. Next base: position 57,433,872 of record NW_028301711.1, read on the forward strand.
GATGGAGAGATCGCTCAGGCGCGCGATCCGGAAACGTTTGGCCAACCGTATACGTCATAAATATCATAATATATTGTATACATTGTGTACTATTTGTACTCGACTGATGAGCGAGACACAACGACCGCGTGATTCAAATAACGAACGTATTATTATTATTATACTGTATTTATTGTTTTGCACGATCGTCGAGCTTTCCGACACAAAGTTCGTACCTGTTTGTAATTCCATTATATTATACATTTATGGGGTATATTTAATACGACTGCAGAGTGATTATTTTCCACTAGCGCAGTCCACAGGCAGACGTTTTCAAATCGCGGATGCATCTATGAATTTGGAACGGCGGCGGTGGAAGTAATATCACTAGAAGACGATTTTTTACAATAAACACGAGACACATAAATGAAAAAATATATGAAATCTATACCAGGGACCTTGTAAAAATATGACCACATTTCTTCTGAACGTCTGCAAGATTATTGTTTTCGATGACAAAACAAGTGTGACATACATCCACACATCAATTGAATGTGACTAAACACTCGACACGTATGGTACATTTCAAAATATTTTAATAGGTTTAAAAGTTATCGTATCAAAGAGATTCTCGGAAATCGAAGTGCAGTGTGATGAGTTATTTTATGTTTCAAACTCACACAAACTATCGAAGTCATGAGTTCTATAAGTCAAATGATTAAGCACAGCAATATTATATATGTATAAGCAAGATTATCTAAGTATAAACTTTCATCTTTCACACCAATATAAATGTTAATGTTACTGAAGTAAGATATGCAAAGTATTTTTTTGAAAAAAATTGCCCCTTCTTGCTAAACAAGGAAAAACAAATCCTAAATCTTGTACCATCTCTTTAAAAACGGCAGACGTAGGTAGGTACCTGCAGGAATCTGGGAAAAAAATACCCCGGAAAATAAGCCTTGAAAAAAAAGCCCCCATATCAAAATACGGTAAAAAAAGCTCCGTACCAACTAAATACATAACACATTTTTTATTATAGTGTACATTTTAAAATTTGAAATTTTTAAAGGATATTCTTATATTTCAACATTATTATGTAACATTTTTTTAAAATTTTTTTAACTTTTTAAATGTATAGGTACATACTTTTATATAGTTATAATATTTATCTATATGTGACTATGGAACACTTCTTTAACATATACTCGTATCTATAACCACAATTAATATTATATTATTAAATACTAGTTTAAATTTGTATATACTTTTAGATCATAATAATATTTAATAAACTGTTAAAACATTAATATAAATAATTGTTTTTCATTAATTATTATATTATTATACTAAGTATTTATTAAACTATAGATATAAATATACATTTGAAATATAAGGAATTAAAGTATATAAGTAATAAAAGTAATTGACATTTGACTTTATCTTAAAAATTGTGACGGTATTATATTTTATTGTAGACTTTACCTATCTGAAAACTGGTCTTGGTATCTTAGTATCTACAATATTTTACTATTACAAATGTGGTTTTTCGTTCATATAATAAAATAGAAAATATAATATTCATATTTCAAAATTTCAAATTATAAAATATACACTATAATAAAAAATGTGTTATGTATTTAGTTGTTACGGAGCTTTTTTTTACCGTATTTTGATATCGGAGCTTTTTTTTCCAAATACCACCTGCAGTTATAGTAAACGTGGTCACAGAAGTAATTATTTTAAAACAAATAAATTATATATCTCGTGGCATATACTAACAAATTGTACTTAAGAGAACGTTACACTCGCATGTGTTGTCTCCGTCTTACAAGTGCGTAACATTGCAAAAACTGTTTCGCACGGGAAAGAACCGAGAAAGCTACAGTTATAACTAAGAAACGAAATTTTTATCACATAAAAAGGAGAATTTTGTCTGTGCAATATCGTTTTTATTTTTTCGATATCACTTATACGAAAAAAATTCTTATTGTTTCATAATACATTAATTTTGTGTTTTTAAGCATGAATACATTTTTTTGTAGTTCTGATATCGAAAAAATTAAAACGATATTGCACAGACAAAATTCTCCTTTTTATGTGATAAAAATTTCGTATCTTAGTTATAACTGTAGCTTTCTCGGTTCTTTCCCGCGCGAAACAGTTTTTGCAATGTTACGCACTTGTAAGACGGAGACAACATATGCGGGTGTAAAGTCCTCTTAAAGTCAGAAGTACAATAGTATAAAATGTGTATTACTGGTTGTTTTCTTATTTTGGTTGTTCTCCAAATATATTCATTTGGTACATATAGAGGAGACGTTGATTAAAGTTCTTTTACTTTCTTTCTCCCCTTTATTCGTCTCTGAGATAGTGATAAAAAATGAAAATGAAAACATTCAACGAGACTATAATTACTGGTTCATAAACTCGGTGAGGGTTTTAATCGAACATTAACGACTTAAAAAAAAATGTGAGACACTCAAAGTCGTATTGAACCTGTGATTTTTTTTTTGTCTCTATAATATAGTAATATCAAACAGTTAATGTGCTTTTTTGTTTTATTTAATATACTTTTACCATACATTCACGTGTTAATCGTTATTTTATAACTCCACACGTGAAAGCTACTTATAGATATTTAAAACTACCATTAAACATCGTGCGCATATTGCTTTAAATGAAACAAATGTAAAACGTACCTATATTAACTAACGTAAAATTCCATTACAAATATTATTATCAACATATAATAATATCCGAACTAAAATTATTGTTCTGTATTTTATCACCGAGTGTTCGTATATACAACAAGTGTGTATAATAAATAAAATAATAATAAATGTATGTAGGCATAATATGTAAAATATATAATCTTATATACGGATAAAAAATCGCGGTAAACAAATAAACAATGAAGGAACGATAAATAATAATAAAATGGAAAAAAATAATGCATTTCGAAAAACTTTTCGGGTTGATTATAGAAATGTGAAAAAATGAAAAAGACGAGACTATAATTTAAAGCCCGTGTAACGTTTTCGATGAAACGAGTATTGGTCGGATTATAAACTCGAAAGAAAAAAAATCCATCGCTATTTTATTGAAATATAAATTTTATTATTTTAAAAACTTTAGTTAATCCAATATTTTCTTGACTTTCTTTTTTATCCCCTCGTATAATTTAAAAGCCGACGATACACCGAACGAAACAATAAAACAAGTTTACAATTTTCAATAAGTTACAAATTGAATTTATTCGAGATTCTTTAATTTTGGATTTATAAATCCAAAATAATAATACATTATAATTTAAAAAATTATGAAAATGTTGAGTTGGAAAAATAAATGAGAATAAAAAATGAAAAGATAAATAAAGTTCATGAAAAACGTTAATAAAAACTTTTTTAATCACATAAATAAATTACTAATTCACATCATTTTAACTCATGTGTCTACACAATATGCGTATAGTAGCTTGATATAACCATTTGTTATGAACGTAATTTTCTCGGCGTTGGCATAATAATAATATGTTTATACTACGGTATATGGTTTATTAAAAACAATTAAAACGTATCGAGCCAGTTCCAAGATTTTATAGAACATAAACAGTTATGACTCGGGTACGTATATAAATACATATAATATTGCACTTGTAGAGATGTAAATGTTGTACATTTCATGGGCAAAGACATTTTTCAGTACTTTCCTATAGTAGGTAGTGTTGAAGGTAGGTACGCCGCGCGCACTGTACGCCCAACTATTAGATCTCCGACGTGTTTTCACCTCAGTAAATATTTTGAATTCATATTGTTGTGCTAAATATATATATACATATATATCGCGTTGTTCCTAAACGCCTCTTTATATTATTACGTGTAAATACTGTGATAGAAGTAAAAATATTTCGTTTCATTTTTGGCTTATCAATAATTGAGGAAAGTATTTTTCTTCTTGCTTAAAATGCGAATCGACACTTATTTATGCTTCACAGGGCATTTGTATGATGATTTCAACGGGGAAAACAATTTTACATTTCACACACATATAATAATAATATCTAATAAGGGTACTAAGCTTGTTCTTTGACAATTTTAATACATTTTCAGCGTATGTTATGATTGTTATGTCATTAATTATTATGAGATTACACAATTATTATTGAACTATATTCACTTGAAACCCTAAACGGTGAAAACCGTGCTGTAAAAAAAAACTTTCTTTGCTTGAAACTGACCCTCACTGATTCAATAATATAATTTTACTTATAGCCGGTCGTTTACATTGTTCAAGTATTGAAAACTGCTAAAGGCGTAGATAATATTAATATGTTTAAAACCAATGTTAATCTAGAAAATTATAACCATGTGCCAGATTTTTGGAAAAAAAAATTAAATATTGTTCGTCCGGAGGAAATACGAAATTATTTTAAAACGAATAACAAGGAAATTAAATATTATGTTTGTTGACTGGGAGATGTGTATAATTAATCAAAATTAGCTTAACGCCCGGACCGAGAACGGGAAGAATTAATTAAATAAGCGGCACAAACAGAAAATATAACATGCGCACGTTTACGTGAACTGTTTAAGTGAAATTTAAATAAAATGAAAAAATTCGATAAAAAACTTACAAAATAACCGAAAAATAAAAAATGGCATGCATAAAAACTATTCACGTCGCACCTCGTACCTATTACCCATGTGTATTACCCATAATATTATTATTATTAATGTATGGCACCTAATGTTATGTGGGTTGGTCACTCGGTTATTGTAGGTCAGGCGAATAACGAACGCGCGTGCGATGTATAAATAGCAATCAATTTCGCGTAGTTAGTTCAATCTAGTTATACACACTATAATATACCTCTCCATATACGAGCGTGTATAATACTGCATGCAGAATAATAGGTGCACTGTCGCGGGTATAACAATTATTATTATTATTATTATTACCACTACTACTACTACAACTAGTCAACCCTATATACAACACCACTCACAGGTGTAAATACAAAACAATATTGTAATTATTATTATTATTATTATACATTGGCGGTGAATCGAAAATCCGCCATGACCTTGAGGTCACGAGCTATAACGGTGATTATGATAATAATGATAATAATATTATATTATATTATTTTGTCGGTAAACAATTACGAGAGCATAATATGTGTGTTGTAAGTTCAAACTATACGAATTTAATATTGTATAATAGTGACATGCGAATATGCGATGATAACAATGTTGTGTGCGTTGCGCGATTAGATCTTAAGTGGGTGCACCACCAGCATCTGAAGTTTATATTATTATATGATTATCCCGACACGTCTTACAAATACCACGAAACTATATCGCCTACTCGTAGTATTCCTAGAAGTATTATATGGTAGTTACCTAAACCGAGAGCTGTGACGCCATAATAATATAACAATGAAACAGGCATACGTCATGTTATTATCACACGTAATTATTGTTAATTATTATCAGGAGCCATGGATCGTAATGTCAATTGCATTTTATCCTAGTGTACTAAGACAATGGATTCCAAGTTCATAATTCGTTTCATGTAACACATACTTGAAAAGTGCAACTTATATTTTTTGCATCAACCGTTGAAAGGTTAGTCGTAGTTTTTCTATCTACTCGTAATAAGCGGTTGCATTTTCATTTTTTTTTTTTTTTAAGATATTGTTATTGTGCTGAAAATACATTTTTTGGGGTATTTAATAAATATTTTGTTTCTGAAATCGGTATGATAATATATTTTTACGGACAAGCGAGAATTACCTACGAACTTTAAATAATATTATATTTCATGAAAATATATTTGGAATACTTTTTTTTATTATTGAATCGGTGTATAAGACCGAATTTTCAGGACTTTTCTCGGCATTACGAACGTATCCTGGATATTATAATATAATCAGATTAAAACCCTATTCAAAAAAAATTCAAGCATAAACTTAATGCCCCTGGAGGATTACTAGCATTAGCATATCTTAAAAAATACTGGAAATGTATCAGAATAATCATTCACACCTTTATACATTTTTGATATCTTATAAAATTGTTACTGAATTTTAGTATTTTTGTAGGATTTGCTCAAACAGATAGTTTAAACAATCATGTCTACGTAATTTGAGGGCATATTTTGATATTTTTGCTGTATTTTTCAAGGTATTCAACTTATATTTTATTACGATTTTAACTTTCATAAAATCCTATCCCCAAAAATAAAATATGATGTATTGGCATTTCAAACCAAGTTCTATAAATATCTATATTATAACTATTAACCTCTTTTTAGACTTTTGTATTTCCATACAACATATAGGTACCTACTTATATTTCTCATGTAATAATTGATAAAAAAAATATTAAAATTAAACATTATGTACTAATATAATATTACTGATTTATTATTGGCAACCACCGCAAAATCAACTTGTTCAACAATTAAATTTCATTATGGTATTAATGTTATCTCCAGATTCAAGGGTTATCAAGCCAAAGTTTTCATCAAACTTATATATCTAAGTTATACCACGTATAACTATACCTAACAAGAAAATAAATATAACCATGTATTTAATTAATATGACGAATGACGATACACCAATGAGTTTTTTGTGCAAGACGATAATGGTTCTTACTCATCAATTAAAAGTTTTAGATGTTATCACAAAATACACGAAAACTATTTCAGATATATATAAGATATCAGATATACATAATGACACATCATAAAATAATAAAAATCAAGTAGCTTTTTTTTAAAAAAAATGAGAATTATATTTTAAATAAATTTAAATTGGATTGTGCATAAATATTTTTAAAAAATGTATTCTTAATTTGTGAGTCGTTTTTTTTTTTTTTTTAAATCATCCTTTTAGATTTTATTACTATAATAACATCCTAACTATCAATCCAATTTTATTTTGTTTAATTGAAGAAATTGAAAATAAGATCATTAGATTATACCTACGTGTATATAACACGATCCGAACTGGAATTTTAAATATATACAATTGTGTATAACCTACTGCTCTTATAAAAATGCCAGTGAACTTAATTTATTATAAGTTTTCATATGATTTTTTTTATAGAGGGAACTCGCAGCAATATAGGCCATATAGTGTGGGGTGGTACGGGAGGGGTTATTATTGTTATATTTTTTGTAGGTTTTTAAGTTGGTAGGGTTGTACACGTGTCTGTGTATTTGTTGCAAGGATATGTTGCTAAAAATTCCAGGTGGTCACCCATCCAGGAACCAGTAAATGCGGCCGGTACGTAAAATCAGTGCGTTTCTGCAGATTGAATCATATATAATTAACCATAAAATTATTCGTTATAGAATATTGCACACGTTATACGTGACCTTGTCTGAGTGAATTTTAATTATTATTATTCACAAATGGTCAAATCATTATATTCATGACTCGCAATGCTGTTGTTCTGTTCGCGAGTTGTACAATCGTCATTATCAAGAGTAAAATAAAATTGTAAAAAGAATAAACATCATAATATTTCGAGTATGTATTTCTAGTTTGTAACGCAATTTAGAATTAATGTAAATTTTTGGTTGATGTTAAATTGTAAAACTCGATGACCATCGGCACTTTAAACAGGCAATGCCTGCAGTGAACTGAACCGTAAACCAAACAGTCACTCTCAGAGTTAAAGACCTGTGCTTAACGTAATAAAATCGTCGCCAACTAATTTAATCTATCACAACATATTAAAAAATATTTATTCAGTGCCATACAGCGTACGTGACAATTTTTGTCGGAAACGATAGTAGTCATGATTTAGGACGAGTTGCGGATCTAAAAATCTGAAATAATGAGAAAAAGCTTTTCTTTGGGAGGATATTATACAATTGTCAATTACATTTGTCCACATAAATACATAATATTAGATTGTAGAAAAATTTCGATAACAATATTATTTATTTTATTAATCACATAAGTAAATGGAAAACAAATTTAATATTGTTTAAAAAAAGTAAGCCTATGACAAAGGGTCTCCGACCACCATGGATCCGCGCCTCGGCACTACGCCACTCTTTGGTAATGCAATTTTGACTCCTATGAGCCATTATTTGAACTATATATTATTATTATTATTATTATTATGTCGTTACAACCAAAGTCTCGTCACAAAGAGTCACCACCTGTGGTTGGCAGCTGGTCGGAATCAAAACGTACTTATATTGTTCAACCTACGTAAATAATTGACTTTAGCGTACGGCGGTCGGCGATGACAGTTCATGTGGGCAAAAGGATATTATATACTCGACCAGCCCGAACCCGTCGAGTGTGTCTTTGTGTATCATAGTACCTATCCTTCTTGTATATAATACAAAATATTATTATTATTATTATTATTATTATTGCGTTTAATGGAGTTTTCGTGTTGTCGTCGCATATAATAATATCATATTATTATCGTAATGTGAACGACGATTTTGACGCCTCTAATGAAGAAATAATTCCGACGGGCATACTTCACTGGTGTTCGGTGTTACTGTCGTGTGCACTCACCCTTCTCTATTACAGACTTCTGTGTATACATAGTGTGCGCGCGCGCGCGCGTGTGTGTGTGTGTGTGTGTGTGTGTGTGTGTGTGTGTGTGTGTGTGTGTGTGTGTGTGTGTGTGTGTGTGTGTGTGTGTGTGTGTGTGTGTGTGTGTGTGTGTGTGTGTGTGTGTGTGTGTGTGTGTGTGTGTGTGTGTGTGTGTGTGTGAAAGGGGTAGGAGATCGGTTGATTTATCGCCATAGGTATGAGCTTTACGGACAAAAAAAAAAAAAGAAAGAAAAAGAAATAATAACAACGTTGTCGTCGAATTTTCGCGCGGGGTGTGTCCCTCGCGAGACGAAGAGATGAGCTGCAGGCTGAAGCTAATGGTTTTCGTTGTAAGTTACACTCTCCAACATCTTTCTTTATATTACCTATATACATGCATATTATACTCCCTTACTATACACACACACACACACACACACACACACACACACACACACACACACACATATATATAAACACTACTTATCATATTCTCCACTCGCTTCCTTACTGCCACGTCGTGTATTGCACGCACTGTGTCTCCTCGACACCCTATTTTTGTGGTATTTTATTTTTTGTCCGAACTACAATAAACAATCCCCTGAGGTGCAATTATTACTGTCGTGAAATTATTATATTACACCTATATAATATGTATGTATGTATATTTATATTATTATACATTATTGTATAATGCGCATGCATGTTGATATAATTCCCCAACCCCCTACCCCAACCCATATCAACGACAAAAACTAACAAACCCGCAGCGACGAAAGAATTTCATTTGTTATTATCCGTGTTTTTATTTATGTGCTGTCACTGCATCATCGATTCATTTATGGCGAGTGCTGAGGTCAGAGTGGTCTTTGAGTTGGGTGTGCAAAATGTTCCAACTTTCATCCCGTCAGAAAAGAGATCGCACAACAAATTATTACACACATTTTTATTTGAACCGATTTTGTGGTATATATTATTATTATTTCAACCGTTCATCGATTATTGTTGAAAAACAATACGAAATCTTTTTTTTTTATTTTGACACTTTTCTGTCCTCGCGAAAAACAATACATAACTATATATAGCTATGTTCCAACGCGTTAGAATATATTATTCAATATCCATAGATACTGACGGTGTGATATAGAAGCGTACGATTATAATATATTTTGTAATATCATCTTTATTATTGTAAACGATGACGAGAATGTGGATTCTGTATTGTTATGCAAGACAACAATTATTTAAAATTTCTTGATTTCTATATTTTGTTTTTTGGTTTTTATATAATATACTATTACAGCACTAGTCCGAATATAGATTATTTCGTTGTAGATACATTACGTAATATATATATATATATATATTTTATTTTCTCATGTTAAACATTACTGGATTCATTGTTGTTCGACGTACAGCAATGACACTTCAAACTCGAACATCCGAGGTTGTACGATGAATATCCCGTGGTCGCTTTACATGCGTAGGAATAATGTTGATAATATTGATATTTTTTATTAAAAACAAAAAAATCATATGATGTAAAAAATTAAATATGAACAGCGTTTTGACAAATAATTAATAATAACATCGCGGACCATTATAATAATTATAATAATCACTGATCGCCAATCGTCGTTAGTAATTCATCTTATACGCACACATAACGTATTTATACATCTTTTATAATATACAAAATTGGGAACATCTTTTTATTAATTTAATCATACAAAACTTAATTCTAGGACTAAATTTTACTATAATTATTTAGTTCTTGACATCGATACACGTGTTATACAATATGCGTTATACTACTACCATGTAGTGACTAGGACGAAACGAAGTTTCGAGTAAACTTTTGTTGATATTATTTTTTTAAATTATACATCGATGTCAAAAAAGTTAAATTATATACCGGCTAATAATAAAACGTCAGGTAGTCAAATATCATTATATTTATGCGATAACGTTTAACGTATTTAATTTTTTTTTTTTTTAAGCGAAATTTGTTTATCACTTATTGATGTGATGATGTGAAAATATAACTATAACAATAAAAATATATTAGTAATTATAATATTACTAGCTGATCCCGTGCACTTCATTGCCCGTTAAATGTACCATCTCCATATGACTCAAACTGTATTCAATTTTATTTGATATTTAATTTAATTTGTATCACCTCCCCGTCACCGTACTCGTCCTGTCCGGGCAAAAAATTCTCCTGAACAGAACCGTCACCCTGGTGATAGGGTGGTGTGAATAAAAAATAATAAAATAAAATATATATAAGTATTTAAAAGTAATTAATCGCTTTATTGTTAATCATGTCAATTATAATTATTAACAAAAATCAGTTTTATTTTCATTGTATAGTCATAGTGCTTTGTAATATACGATGTTTTTTGTTTGATTACTTGGCGCATAGACAAACAAGTCTGATGGTTTCCTAACACGGGAGCAGACAACATACAATTGACCATGCGATAAACATAGGTTTTCCAGATAAATATTATTGTTGGATATTTGTCAAAAAGTGTATGGAATCTGTTCCTATTCCTGAAACCAATGAGTGCAATGGCTCTGGTGGTGGATCCAATGGTATCAATTTTACTTTACCATTTGCACAACACAATCGGCTTCGTTTTTGTATTTCAAAGCCTTACAATATGAGCAATCCGAGTTCATAGAACCAATAACAACACAGTGGTAGTTACTGTAGTCAATTGACACATCGTAACTGAAAGTAGCTCGATTCAAACTTGCGCGATTATTAGTCGAATGTCGCGCTCGCGCTTCACGCGTTTGTGATAGCCGAATTCTTTCACGTTCATTTCGGTCGTCACGTTCCGGGTTTTTCTACCTAAATTGCTTCGTCGTATAGGAGGCATATAAAATATAAATTATTGTGTCACATGCAATAATTAGTGATCATAGGTAACTTAACACTCTGCACAAAATACGATATACGAATTTAATTCGTGTATCAGTTGACGAAAGCAAACTCAGTAGAGTAGGTAACAGAAAATCCAAGAAAAACAACACTTACGACATATTGACAGCTTGTTGATGTCCTTACGTTGAGCAGTTTTTTAGATACAGCGATCAGTGAGTCAGTGGTTTTTGGATTTTATATGTATAGATAACTAATTATTGACTAACATTATCGGACTTTATTTATGCCTAAAACCTGCTCCGTGATATCCTCTTTCATTAAAAAAAAAAACTGCATGACAATTGGATAAGAAGTTTCGAAGCCAAACCGTAACAAAGATTTCCTCTTTTGCTTGATTTCAGTTTTATATATATATATATATATATATATATATAGATTAACACTTAAAAACATTAATGTTTTACAATAACATCTTGGTGACACGAAACCTGTATTTATACGTGCCTGAATGCATTAAAAATTAATGCCCATGAAATTGTTTTTATATTTATGAAGTTTGAGTCTACCTTAAAACTGAGAAAGAACAAACGAATAGTTTACTTCGGCCCTACAGCGTACACATGTCACTATACACTTACACATAAAGCGTTGGCGACCCGACACCAAAGTATATTTTATTCAAAAAATGTAAATTATTTTACTCGACAGAAATAACTGAACTTAAGAAGGTTTATACCTAAAGCATAAAAAAAAAAAAAACATTGTAAAAAATCAGTGTGTACAATGCTACTTTTGTGCACCTACATAATGCGTTCAATCCTCGGAAAATTATATTTAAAACTTTTTGAAAAAAATAAAAATAAAAATTTGTAGGTAGGTAATTTATGATAATAATATTTTGTTTTACTTATTATTATTTTCACCAAGAGTAGTCAACGATAACATGACAAGTGAACATCTTTTCTATACGTTGAGATTTTTACAAACCAACAAATCGAAGAAAAAATTACAATTCAATAGAATTAAATCCGTTTGGGAGATTTAAACTGGTCATTGATGTTAGTGCACTTAAACACGAATTCAATCAAACGGGTTCATCACTGTTTAATCATAATAACGATTAAAAGCGATTAATTGAAAAATTTTCGAGAAACAAATATATTATTTTTTCTACGGCTACTAAGAGTCCGTTGGAAACTATGGCGTATAATTACGTGGGTGTTTAATTAAAATTAAAAAAAAAAAAAATAATATTTATCAACGTTGAGTGGTCAAGTAACTTTTTGTTAGTAATTATATAACAAACAAGTTCTATTGCTTTACCGAGCGTACAATATTATGATGGAACGTGAAGGTCAAAATACATTTTAATAGTTTATTAATCTAAGCCCTAAGGCTATATAGTTTGAAAATTTTCTAATATTCAATAAAATCATAGTGATAAGGACATTTATTTGAAAATACCAGGAGTTTGTTTAGTAATTATGTTTTGGCTATTGGTTATTTTTCATATGATTTAACTATTTTCCCCGTGTAAGTTCAAACATTTTATGTTTGAATTATGTCCATATTTTATGTATCTACATTTTTTATATAAATTAACGTTTTTTTCTTTTTTCTTTAAATTGGTGAAAAAATGTATAAATTG